>NW_006800190.1:686075-714702 GCF_000485575.1 Poecilia formosa | reverse complement strand
CTTCGGCCTGTGACCTACCAGCTTAGTTTTACATTTTACATCTGGAAGAAAATATATATATTTATTTAAGAGTTACGTTGCCTCCCCTCATGGACAACACTGATTATGTGCTTGGTAAATAAATAATCTGCACAGTCACTTGAGGTGTGGTGCAGATTGACGTGGACCCAATAACATTGGTGCAACGATCTGCTGTTTTCCCACTTTAGCTCCAATGCTAGTTAACACGCGCGCGCGCGCGCGCGCGCGCACACACACGTAGGATTACAAAACAGCTTTTAACACATATTTCCTCCAGATACATTTGGTATTTTCCACGCTTAATGCCACTCAACAGAGATGCGCTGGTTAACGAATTCAACATAAAGACAGGCGAATATTACACAAGCCTAGTTTATGAACTTTACCTAGTGCTAACATTAGCTAGCACAATATGCTACCGGGGATCACGGCAGACAAAATATGTGACTGTCGTCATAAGTTGAGTAAGATTTCTTCTTTGAAACACGGTGGACACTTTAGAAGCTGCTAAACGGTGTAATTTTGTGAAGATTACTTACCATCACATTCTGTGTCCCGTCACCGAAGCCCTGCAGTTCGGGACAGAGTTCTGAGATATCAGGGAGTCATCCGCTTTAGGCAGCGCTAACCAATCGGAACACGTCTTACATCGCTCGTCCTTAAGCCCCGCCCCGGATGTTCATGTGAGATTCGCAAGCAAATAAAGTTGAGTTCAACCAAAAAACAGGAGCTTCAAAAAAAAACTTACTCAACCAAAAACTTAGGCTGTCAACCAAAAAATTCTGATATGCAAAAATAAAAGTTTCAAACAAAAATTAGTGATTTCAATAAAAATAAAATAAAAACTCTTTAATTTTTTTGTTTTGTTTTGTAAAAAAATATTTTTATGATTAAAAAGTTTTTAAGATTTTTTTGTTAGAATTTTTTTTTTGATTGAATACTAGTTTTGTTGTTTGACATGATTTTTTTTTTTGATTCAGTACTATTTTTTGTTTTTACATGATTTATTTTTTTTGATTGAATAATTGTGAAACAGATCTAACTCCATATATTAGTGACAACAACATGAAGAAGAGCGACAAACACAGCAGACAGGGTAAAGCTTTGGAAAGCAGGGTGAGATGGTACAACAGTACCAGGGCCCATCACTGGAAAATGGAAAGAATGCCATCAGAGTTTAGCTTTAATACTAAGCTTGCTTTCGTGCTTGTCACTGTAGGTCACTGAAGGGACAAATGTGTGTGTGCTGCAGTCGGTGGGCTGTGTCAGAAAGAGAAACTTGACAAGACAAATAGTAGTATTGCAGGGTCGAGGCCTGGACCGCACACAGGCTTGATAAATGGCTGAAGACCAACAGAAAACATGGGAGTTATTGATAGTGGCCCTCATTTCTTAGCATACAACAGATAACCTTGGTAAACATAGGACTGTTTCCACATAAGTAAGTCTTTATCATAATTACTAACAGATTTGTATATTTTAGTTTTATCTGAAGCATTCAGTTACAGAGGAATTTGTCCTGAATGCTTGTTACTGTGGTGCTGCCTTTGGTGGAAAAGCAACAATTTGGACAAAGGTGACAAATAAGTATCTGAATAATTAAATGTCTAGTATAGACTAACTCTAGGGCCAGGGCCATTGTTGGTATATATATATACCATGGACGTAGGTTTGGGTAGGGACATGTCCCGACCAATATTCACGGGATATGAAAAAGTCCCGACCAATTTTTGCCATATTGNACATGCAACTTGTCTATAACTCAAGGCCCAGACCCGCTGAACGAAGCAAAGCATAGAACAAGGTTTTTACCAAGCTACTGTTTCCTATTATATTCATGTCACATGCATATGTAGATAGTATGATCTGTTATCAGCAGGGGTGTAACGGTACATCAAGATTAGGGAAATACAATATTCACAGAGCTGAAACAAGACTGGAACACACAATCTTTTGGGAAACATATAAGTGTTTGCAGAATATGATAACAGTTTTCTCTCAAGTTATCTTCTGAAAAGGCTCCTTTTTTTCTCTAGCACTCTTCGTGTGTGAATCCTCTCTGGCGAACAACAAGCTGCAGAGGCCATGCTGCGATTAGGTTTCCAACGCCTCGGAGAAACAAAGATGGCACAAGAGAAAAGTACTCCAGAGCGCTGCCTGTGTTGCTTAATTAGTGGGCCGGGGTTGGCTCAGAGTAAACCATCTTCTCACTCTCGTTTCATGTTATCAGGAGACAGCATCGAGGCATTCACAGATGTCTGGAATTCATGGAAAGCTAATTGTCTCCTGAACTTCATGGGTTTGTTCGGCTTCTGATTCTCTCTCTCTCTCGTCGTTCCTTGGTTTCTATTCTTTATCTCTCTCTTTCTTCCCTCTTGCTCTGTCCCATTTTGTCGCCTTCTCTGGCTGCGATATCTGAAGGCGAATCACCATTACTGGCATCCATTTGTCTTTTTTTTTCTAGGTCTGGTTAATAGCTGTTGACTTGACAGCTTGTGTAATGATTTCTCCCTTATTTAATAGCTGTAATCATTTAGTTTTTTTTTTTTTCTACAGGAGTACATTTGCTCTAGATGTAATCAGAGACTAAATGATGTGTGACGTCTGCAGACAGGCTGCAGTTTTTTTAGAACAATCAGGATGGGCTTTAATTAACAGACTGAAACAAAAATTTGACAAATCTTGAATGCAAATTGTGTTGTCACTATATCTTTTTTTTTAGCTTCTTTCTTTGTATGTAGTTCTTTAATTATTTTTTTCATTCTTTCAGATCCTTGTCTTGTGGATCTGAACCTGGGCTGTTTCTTTGCTTACTCACCACTTTTTCCTCACCTCTTATTCTGTCTCTTATTTTCCCCCCACTCATCTTTTTTGTCTTCTCTGTGCTTCATGTCTTCCATCTCTGTTTGCACTCATATTCCCATTATGAAGGCATCATTAGGTCTGTTTGACAAATAGCATCACACATGGTAAATTTCTTTTTATTAAATGCCTAATTTATCTATCACACCTGTGCTTTTATTTAGGATGGAGGAACAGATATGTTTAAATCAGACACTGACTTAAATGTTATGCAACAAAANCTGCTACAAAGTTTTACACAAATACTACTGAAGTGTTGCTTTAATGATTGAATAAGGACACAACATTACCTCAAGCTGCACTCTGCAGACTCTGTCTTCACTGATTCCCTGGACAAAATGGCTCCGACTGATGGTACCTTTGATTTGATTGATGAACCTACTTTCTGATAAATTCAGCTAGTAATTTCTTGATCATTTGGGGCACTGATACAGCAATAGATCTTTAGGTGATAATGTGACCATTAAGTGTGAAAAGAAACCCCGAAGCCACAATATTCTGACGCAGTGGAGCATTATGAATTTTGTACAGATACACACTCTGTGGCACACAGACTGTTGACACCTGACTGATTTGGTCATTTCTTGTTTTAGGTCAGACCATCAAACCATCGCAGTCAAAAAAGAATCATGAAATTATAATTAGCCCTTAATTATAGGGAGCTACACTGCAGAGAACAAGTCTGGATACAGAACCTGTTTCTGGGGCGGAACCAGAACCTGGATATCAGTGTGAGGCAAAGGATCACCCACACTTCTATGGTAATAAATTATTTCAGATTTAAAACAACTTGTTATTTTTCTAATTTAATCTGGAGAGACTCTGACAGAGAAAGAAAGCGATTAAAGAAACTTTAATGACAAATAAACATTAAAGTCCTTTGGCGTTCACGCCCCGGCCGGGGATGTCGAGCTGGAGCTTCGATAAGCTCAATAAACATTCCTGATGCTGCATAGGAATGTAAACCCCCCAGGGCCTGTACTGGTGGCGGCAGTCGAAGAAGGATGTGGCCTGAGAGCCAGGAGCAGAAGGTGGAGATGGGGCGGAGGTGGGTTGATCACAGCTGGTAAGTGGAGGAAGCTGTGGCCAGGAGGGCCTTTTCAACTGGAGCTCGAACGATGATTGCCCGAAGCGAGGCTTGAACCGACGCTGATAGGTCCAGGGTGAAGAGAGGGAGGCGCTGATTAATGAGACAGGTGAGGCTAAAGAGCCTTCCAGATTGAATTTGCGCAGAAGCTTCGTTTCCTTCATTCCTTATTAAGTTATTGGTAGTAAAGTGGGTCAGAGTGGCATGGCTGAGAAAGCCAATTATCTCCCTTCGTCCTTTGAGGCCTGTCTTTAATTATCAACTTTTTATAACTCGGGTTTTAAGATATAGCAGTCAGCGACTGCGTCTCTGTCTCACTGTATCGGCACAAAGTGGATTTTCTAGGACTCTGATTTGATATCTCTTTTATTTCCAACAACTCAGGGGAATGATGTCAGAGCCTGACACTAACCTTATTTTAACACCCTTTTTCATTGTGTTCCGTATCATTACATTTGTCAGTTTATACTTAAAGGAATAAATCAAGGACCTTCTAAAAGTTTTATTATATGTTTTGCCATGTCAAAAGACAAACTTCAAATTATTGAGATTGTATATCGTAGACCAGATGTGTCAAACTTATTTTTATTTTGTGCCACAACAAGATCAGGAATGTTTTAAAGGGCCGGATGTGAAAGAATATATTAATAAAACATTAACAAACTCTTAAAGGGGCAGTGCTATGTATTTTCCAGGCACATAGTACCATTTTATAGCACCAACATGTAAAATAGTTACATGTTGGTGCTATAAAATGGTACTATGTGCCTGGAAAATACATAGCACTGCCCCTTACTAATAGTACTATTTTACCTTCAGTTGCTATAAAATTAATATAAATGTCAAATATTACTTGAAAGAAATTTGACTTTGTGATTAAACGCCTTGAAATTGGGCCTCTGTCTCTTTGAGAAACTCTTGCTCTTTTTGAAATTCCACCATCAGGAAATCATGACCACATGGCTCCTCTACTAACTATTTAACAATGTTTTTACCAGTGTTTCACTGAGAAGAAGCTTGCATTATGAGCTTTGTTAATGTACAGTTCCACTAGGTGTTTGCTAATAGCTGCTGGCTAGTCTGAAGGAGCTGAGTGGGGGGTGTGATGAGGGAATGTGCTCTGTGAGGCAGGATTTAAATTGTTGCCATCAGAGATTAAATGATTTCTCAAACATTCATTAAAGAATCAAAGCAACGCTCCAGGTATATTTTTGATGAGGGAATAACAATATAACTTTATGTAAAGGTCAAAAACATTGACTTCACATAATACCACCCCTTTAAAGTTCTAATAAATAACTACCTCTGCATTCAATGAGTATCTCTTAAAATTACATAATATTGAACATCTTTCATCTTTGGTTTCAGCTGTGAAGTGTCAACAGAGGCTCGGTGTAGGGGGAAAAAGTTATGACAATTCTAAGGGCCCTTGACGACAGGGGGCCCTCCACAAAAAACAAAACAAAAATAGAAATTAAAATAAAATTGGGGCCCTGTCAATTACTATTATTGTGTTTTTTTAAATTGTTTTTAGCTGTAAAAATTAAATGTTACCCCTCCCAGACCAAAAAGCACACATCCATATTTGTACTGAACTCCCCCTGTATCTGCGTTAAATGGTTTGTTCCTGCTTAACGCACTTGACGGTGACAGTCAGTAGACAAGAACGACTGTGGCTGTTACTATGCTGCCTAGAAAAATAATAAAGTCAAGTTTTCAAAAAAAAAAAAAAAAAATAGAGATAAGAGAGAGAAAAAGACAAGAGTGTCTATTTGTAGCCCATTTTTTCTCCAAGAGAGGTGAGTAGACTGTGATATTATCAACCATGTAGCATAGTTAGCTTAGCTACACTGTTTGCCTCCACAGCATTTAATGAATTAAGGAAAAGAAATACCAAGAAATTCATATATTGAACTTGTCCCTGTACCCAGGGGTGATTCTAGGATCTGATCTTTAGGGGTGCTTAGCCCCCAGCACGGCTAAGACCCATAAGAAGATATTTTTTGGTGCAGTTTTCCAGATCTAAGTGCTTATTTACATACATTCACAAACAAAATTAAGACACAGGTTGTCAGTAATTCATAGAATAAAAGAACAATGTTCATTTTACTCAAACATATACATTTAAGGAGTAACATCAGAGAAACTTTTAAGTTTTTCCAGAGGTGTATAAACTCAGTTTGAAACAGAATCTCAAGACCACATACTTGCCAACACCTGCTGACAATAGTGAGACAAAAGCAGCTGTGGAGCGACAGACCCAGACCTGCAGCCCAGGGGCGGTTCTAGACAGTCCTACTGGGGTCTCTCCCCCGGATATTAAAATAAAATCTACTCAAAACTATGCATTTTCACTCACTTGAAGAACATTTGACTAATCTCATAGGATTAATAAACCTAAAATCGGTTTATTATCAAGGTAGAAGTTCTAGTGAAAATGAGTCATTAACCTGAACTATATTTGAAAATCATACTTAGAAATTTCATTACCCTTATTTTTATCTTAATGTTATGAGGCTGTTGGCCTTTTTTACAAGAATGAATGTCCATCTACAGAAAAATAGACAAGAGTCAAAAAAGAGTCAGGGTTTTACTATTTCAGTTCACATTTCATGAAGTGAGTCTATCATAGTTTCAGTACCAAACACCTTTCTATTCACAAAGAAACATCCTGACCCTAACATTCTACACTCTTCTTTAGTTTGACCTTATTTAAGTGACACCAGAGGTTTGGGAAATTAATTACAAAACAACACAACAGTCACTAATCAAACTTAAAAAGAGACCAATAAGAGTAATTAACAAGGCTAAGGACCAGGATCAAACCAACCCATTATTGAACCAAATATTTTGCACATATACACAATTTTGTACTGAGCTACAAAATACTCTTCAAATAAATAAAGTCAATGCTGTACACAATTTCATTCATAAATATAAGAATAATTCTAAATTAATTAAGTACTGGATTGCCACTTAAAATTGCCCATTGCAAAAAAATCACTAAGCATAATATTTTGCATTACAAATTGCCATCTGAATAAAGGTGATGATGATACAAGTATCCTCCCATATAGCTGGTTAAAAAATGTAGAAAGGTCTTTACTGTTTTCTTTGGAGGCTGGTTTCTAGACCAAATTTAGACGGGCCCGGTTAGTCAGTGTTTTTTATGGAGACATTTAAAAAAGAATTAAACAAAAACAGAGCAATATTTAATATTGTGAACCAAAGAGCCACTTGTGTCTCCAGAGATTCAGGTTGCAGACCCTGATCTAGCAGATGGAAAGTGTGAACACTGACATGTAAATACATGTCAGTGTTCAGTAGTTGTGTTAAAGGTAGCCATTGATTTGAACTATTGGTATTTCGTTAACATTAAAGACAAATGGAAACTCCCAACTGTAGCATTTTACTTTTCATCTATAAACCATGATGGGAAATATTGATCATAAAGTCAAATCAGTTTTTTTCTACCGTGTTACCAGTCTCTTCATCTCTGTTAAGTTGCTCTTAATATCCCACATAACAGATGACTGTATGTGTCCTTTGCACCAAAAAAAGAGAAAAAAACACATCATCTGCATAGCCAGCAGAAGGCCTTATCTCTTGCCAAGAACTCTCAATGACACATGCAGAAATTAGGTGAGGAGGATTTCAAATGCAATCTGTATTTGACTCGACCAGCTGTAGAGGGACATTTTAAGAACTGTTCAATGACACCAGCAGAAAATACTTTTTTTTTTACAAAACTATTCGAATAGAAACTGTTATGGTGCTTCTTCATGTTTGGTTCTGGTTCTGGGGATGTAGAGCCATGACACTGGCCCTTTAACCAATGTAGCTTAAAAGGCAATATTTCATAAATGATGGAAGAAAATAACAATAACCAGACCAGAACCAGAAGACCTGATAGGTCTGAAAGGTTGATACAACAGCAGATCTTCAATGCTAAACTGTGGTTTATAAACTAACAACAGTATTTTAAAGTGGCAGGCTCCCCATGTCAGAATAACATGTTATAAAATTATTCCCCCATCAAAAACATACCTCAGAGTGTCGCCATGATTTTCTCATGCATGTTTGACAAATCCTTTAATTACCATGGCAACCATTCATTTGTGCAAGATGGCTGGATGGACCTAACATCCATCTCACAAAGCAGCCCTCCTCACAACTCCACCATTCTGCTCCTTCAGACTAGCCAGCAGCAATTAGCAAACACCTGGTGGAACTGCATGTCTGCTGAGTTCGTTATAGGAGTTACTTTTCAGTGTGATGCTGGTAAAAACGTCATTAAAGTGTTAATAGAGGAGTCATACTGTCATGTATTCCTGAAGGCGAGTTTCAGAAAGAGCAGGAGTTTTTTAAAGAGACAGAGGCCCAATTTCAAGGCAATAAATCAGGAAGTGAAATGTATTTTAAGTCATTGAAATGGGACTGTGTGCCTGGAAAATACATAACACTGCCCCTTTAACCAATGCAATTTAAAATTACAATTAAAATGTTTCTCTCTCTCTCTCTCTCTCTCTGTATAGTTGCCATATTGCCTTTTTTCCGTGGCACAGAAAGGAATTGTGGAACACAATTTGCTTTGCAGGGAGTTACCCAACAACCAGAATTTGTTTCTCTGCTTCACATCAATGGATCACCATTACAGGCAAAAAAGGAAAATCAGCACTGGTTAAGTGGTTGCTCCATGTGTTGTTAGTAGCTGGATCCTGATTGTACAGATGTCTAAGTGCACTTTGATCACATCGCCATGTTCTCTCGCCAGGATAAATGCTCTTGCTCTTGCTGCAAATGAGGCAGTAAAATAAAAGGTGTATCTTAGGTGCCTGATGCTGTCTTGCTCACAGAACCCGAGAGACTATTTCTCTCTCTTTTTATTAACCTCAGCTTGAAACTTTTAAATAAATGCTTGTTTGAGTGTCTCAGTTCGGTGTCTGGCAGCATAATAAAAGCCCAGGCTCACATCTAAAAGTCTTTTAGTTCTCAGCACTGTGTTTGCTGTAAATTAGGCACAACCAATTTCAGTTGTTCACTTAGGATACAATAAATGTACGTTAGTTATTTTATTTGAAAGGAATTTACTGAAAATTGTTAAGGATCTTGAATTGTATGTTTTCAGTGCTGCGTCCTACAGGGATTCTTGCCGTTCAGTTATTTAGTTGTCTGGGATGAAAAAGCAGGTGACACTGAAGTGACTGGGTCTGTGAAGCTGGTGATCAACTGGGTTAGTAGTTTATCCACGTATAGCTTTAGGCTCAGTTCAGGATTTTCAGTAGCACAAAACTGGTTTCCTTCTTACCTGGCTCTAACGCCGGGGTAATTTGTGCTCTGCCATAAGTTTTGAAATGATAGTTTACCAGCGCCTCTCGACCAATCAGTGCTCTGAGAAAATAATAAAAATGAGGCATGGTAGTGCGTAAAAACAGTCCTCTTACCCAACTTTTTTTCTACTCACCAAGTTAAACTGTTACATTTTCTGTTTTATTCCTTGATTGCAGTAGAAAGCACAGAGGCTAAGGTTAGAGAAAGCTCTGGAACCCACAGGGTTTAAAGATGGTTTAATAAATCAGTCTTCAAGTCTTAATGAGTTTATGCAAAGTTAGTATCAAATCTAATTCCCAAAACCTTTATTCACTGGACTGGCAACATTGCCATTGTACACCCGACTTCTCCCTACTCACAATGGTAATAACCTCTAACAACCCACCAATGAATGGACTGACCATCAACATACATTACTGCTTTGGACAGTGACTGTTAGCCGCTATCGCTAGTGAGACGCATCTGCAGGCACCATTACTATGCATTGAGTCATTTCCAGAAACTTAGACTGTTCAAATGTGGGATGAGCAGGAATTGGTCACAAACATATTCATAATGACATCATTTATTATCAGATTTCTATAAAATGTAACTTAAATTAAAACTGAGAAAATTGCTGATGTTTCGATATGTAAAATATGGTTCTCCCTCAATAGAAATATATAAACACACTGGTTTCTGTCAAGATGCAAGAGAGGACTTAGCAAATTTCTGTTAATTTAATCAACAATTCATTTTTACATAATTGCTGCTGTAGGAGTCATTGCTTGGTAAAATGTAGCAACCTACAGCTCCTTTGCATTGTGAAATATTTCAACCTATTTGATAATTACCATGAATATTGCCACATTCTATAAATAAACAAGGAAATTAGTCCAGTTTTTGTCGTTTATTGAACTTTTAGAAATTGCAACAATTGCACTGCACCACAGCACAGGGAAAATAACACCCCAAAAAAGTGAAGAACAATTCAAAACCACTTGTATTCTGTTTTCCAAGCTCATTACAATTTTATGTTTTCAGGCTTGATGTTTACTTTGCGATCATTAATAAGCGATCGTCTGACCACTAGCGGTAGCTGATTAGCTAAATTAACACCTGCTATACTTATGTGGATCACTACATAAATATAACACATAGTATAAGTCATTAGTGTTAACTGAACCAAAACATCCTGAATTCTGCTGCACAAGTACGTATTAATGTTGTCAAAGTCAAGCTGGCGTAACCAACTTACTTCCCACTTTCTCAATATATTTTTATTAAAACCTTTTCCTGACCTGTGGGATGTGATACCATTGCACCTTGTTATCTAGCTGTAATAATCTTGACAATTAGTAGCAAAACGCTGCATGTTCATTGCGTGATTGTGTCATTTTCCCAGTCATCGCTTTTCAGTCCAGTAACGTATATCAATGGATGGACTGACCACTAAGGATAAATGTTACTTTGCTGTGAGACTCACAGATGAATCACAGGGGAAGGTTTCTCACTGAAACTAGTGAGACCTGCTAAAACTTGATCATATATCCCTGATAAAACACAAACGGATGTTAGCATCAAAGGTGAGACAGAAAACAGAGAAAGGCAGTGAGCTCTCATCAAGGTTTATTTGGCTAATTTACAAAGGAAAGTTTCTTTAGGCCCATGCTACTTCAAACATGACTTATTACCATTTAGAAGTATGGCTATATAGAAGTCTCTTTCATGAATCATCTGCGTACAATTTGCTCTCTTTATTGCAGACCAGCAGCATCCAACTCCTTAAGTCCCCATCAAGGCTTTCAGACACCCTTCACAAAGTTGTTTGCCCCTCAAAGTGGCATTAGTTGGTATTTTGAGTTTTTAATGTCACTCTCAACTGCTCATTGACTTTGTACTGTAGAGCAAAAAGACTGAGATTATTCATCGCAAAATAATGACAGAGGAGTTGTGTGAATGTGAAAGGCTCTTGATAGCAAGCCAGACAGAGCCGTTTGCATCAGTGTACGCATCGGTGATGGCTTCCTGAGCAGAACGGCTGTCTGGAAGTGTCTGCGGCTGCACTTGAACATAATTTGGACCTCGTTTGAATGTGAGACGGTCCAAAGTGTAAGAAGGAGAGGGAGTCAACGATAACATGAGGCAAAATGCCAAGAGATAAGAAACAGAGACAGAATGAAAGACAGAAGGAAAAACAAAGAAAGCTGGCTTATTTGCATGTCAATGTCTTCACATCTGGCCAGTAAAAACGGAGGAAGTGCATCTAAAGAGCACGTCACTTTCTCCTAGGGCATGTCGATATAACAGCTACTTGTCTCCTGTTCTACCCACTCGTCTCTCACTACATTGTCTCAAAACAAAATATGAGTTCTGTTTGTGACAAATATTGAGAGAAACATCAAAGTAATTCAACAAGGCTTTGCGGCACTAAACCTCGGCATCGTAGTAATGGTAGAGCGTATTTTGTGATTTTAAAGTTGTTGTCCAAGCAGAGTCAGCACATTACTAACTTAATCCTCATTATCATCCATCATAGTTGTTATTTTTCTTCCCAGATGCAAAATAGAAATATTTGTCAAGTATCAATGATAAATGTTCAATGTGACACCCACATTTAACTCCTTCAGACTAGCCAGCAGCAATTAGCAAACACCTGGCGGAGGGAACTGCACTTTTGCTGAGCTCTCTATGCAAATTACTTCTCAGTGAAACTCTGGTAAAAACGTTGGTAAAGGGTTAATAGAGGAGCCATGTTGTGATGACTTCCTGAAGGCGGAGTTTCAGAATGAGAAATTGTTTGTTAAAGAGACAGAGGCCCAATTTCAAGGCAGATTTTTTTTATAAGTAACATAGGTACTTGATTGTGCTATAAAATGGCTCTAAATGCCTGGAAAACACGTAATGCTGCACCTTTACCTGAATGAGGTAAAACATTCAGGTAATGTTTTACCTGAACTTCACTTCACTTCAACAGTCCCAAACTTTTCCTTTCAGAACAATACATAGCTGGGTAAAAGTGCAAATTAAGAATTTTTAGAGTGTTTGACCCACAGAAAGCTAAATTCAAACTTCCTCCCTGATCTGAGAATCACAGTAACACCATGCAAATGGTAACCACTGAGATCTGTCTTTCACACTGAGTACCTACCTTAAAACAACAAGCTAAACTATGAACAAAACGTTACATTCATGTGTGCCACACGCGCGCGCACGCACGCACACACACACACACGCACGTTTGTTTTGTTTGTTTTGCTATCTTTGTGGGGACTTTCCATTGACTTCCATTCATTTCTACTCATTTCTACAGCCTAAACCTGACCTTTACCCTTTTCCTAACCCTAACCATCACATACCTAACCCTAACCCTAACCAAAACTCAATTCATACCTTAGTCCTAACTCTGACCCCTGACCCAAAAACAGGGTTTCCCCTCGTGGGGACCAGGCTCAGGTCCCCACGAGGAGCGACTGGTCCCCACAACGTAGCATATGTCAGGAAAATCGTCCCCACAAGGTATTACAAACAAACGCGCACACACACACACACACACACACACACACACACACACACACGCATTTAGCAAAGAGAGGGGGCATATGAGTCACACACATCCAGAAGTGCACATGAAAGCAGTAAAGACTCATATTTGCTAGAACAAGTTCTCCTTTTGTATTAGTCATACATAAAGATGTCATACACAGTCGTGCACGTCGTCCTTGTGAAGAAGGTTGAAGCAGCTTCCCTGCTGAGAGCATGAAGGGTATAAATAATAAACAGCAGATAATGTATGGTAAACAAAACATCTGAGTGAACTAACAGCTCTACCTCTACACTTGTTTCATTTTTTCCTTGTGACTCCACTTCTTCTCTGGCTCACCTTCTTTTCCTCTCTCTCCATCCTTTCACCTTTATCCTTTCCTCCTCTTGGTTCCTGCGCCGCCTCAGTGTAAGGGTGGGGGATAGATGTAGTGTCACCGTCTTCTTCAACCCTCAAGCTGCCATGTTGCCACCTTATCTTTACATACAGCCGCTGCATTGTTCATTACACCACAAATATGCTCAGCACCAGTGGTGGAGAAAGTACTCAAAAAATATACTCAAGTAAAAGTCAAAGTACCACATTAACATTTTACTTAAGTAAAAGTAAAAAAGTACTGGCTTTTAAAAATACTTAAGTATTAAAAGTAAAAGTACTTGCTGAATGCATTACCTAATCGCTAATACAATATCATTAAGTGAACCGATCGTATTTAATTTTAATAAATTAGAAATGTGCCATTTTAATGAACAATGCCACAGATAAAGCATGTTTTTATTGTGTTTACTCTGTAACATAGTTTAAAATTAGATATGTGATTCTATACATCATCATTTCAGGGATGGAAGCATCTTGTCTCCTGTCCTAACGTAAAGGTGGAGGCGATGGGTGACAACAGACACTAAGTCACGTTATTGCTTGGATTTTACGGCGCCACCTAAAGACCCTGAACTTCACATCTTAACGAAAAAAAGCGCAATGCGACTTGGATGTAACGAGTAACGCGACAGTTTTGTAGAAATGTAGTGAAGTAGAAAGTACAGTTACTTACTGTAAAATGTAGTGGAGTAAAAGTAGAAAGTATCCATTATTAAATCTATTTAAGTAAAGTACAGATAAATGAAAATTGTACTTAAGTACAGTAACGAAGTATTTGTACTTCGTTACTTCCCACCACTGCTCAGCAGACACATATAGAGAGAACAACATACTATGGAGAGGAAAGGAACACAAGAAACAGACCGAAAGATGAGCTGAATAGACCAGAATCTGTGTGCTGCTTTGTAATAACCTGGACTTACAATGAATTGTCTTATTCCTTGCTTTTTGTCATGTTTTGTTATGTCACAACACAACCACAGACTTCAAAGTTTTAAAAGGGGCAGTATTGTGAAAATCAACTTTTTTTAACGTTACATCATGTTATGTTATTCTCACACCAAAAACATACCTAGAGTGTTGCCTTGATCCTTTCATGCATGTTTGTGAAATCCTTTAATCTCCCCTGGCAACCATTTAGCTGTGCAAAACGTCTGATTGGTCTTAGCTCCACCTTCCAGCCTCAGCTCCTCCTCAGAAGCTGCGGTTTCCAAGCTTCTGGCTCACAGAGCTCATGTCCCCCGTGACTCTCCCACTCATTTCCTTCAGACTAGCCATGAGAAATTAGCAAACACCCAGTGGAACATCAGCTGAGCTCATTATGTGAGCTATTTCTCAGTGCAAAACTGGTAAAAATGTTTTTAAAGCATTAATGAAGCCATGTTGTGATGACTTACTGAAGAAAGGGCTTCTAAGAGAGTTCCTGCAACCATTAAGGTTGCATGAACAACTGTCTGCTAAAAGATCAGCAGACAGGTTATCTGCTAGTGACACACATTTTCCAACATGACACTATCCAATCGGGCCTCGTCTGTCGATGAGGCTCAAAGTTCATTTATAAAGTTTAGAAGGCTTTCTTCAATGCCTTTAGGAGCCATGCTTAGTGTGACATTGCGTTTCCATCCTCAGACTAAAGGTCAAACTGACTGAGTTTGAAGCAGCCTTCCAGTGCGTGGTTTCTGACACTCAAGCCCCTTTGCTCTTTTCAGCTTCCTTGGGGACAGAATTATGCTAATAACTCTCTTAACTCTTCTGTATCTGGTCTTTGTCCCTTTGACATCTCCCTGGGCTATCAACTAAACCTTTTTCTTGCATGGAGAGACGTCTTGGCCTTAACCTCTGCTGCTGCAATCACTTTTGGAGAAGATCTATGCTAGCTCTTCAGAGATTGGTGAAAGAGAATTCCATCTGGTAAACTGTGAGCGGACGCCATGCCCCGGTTTATACATGCTGGCTTTTCTTCCAGGAAAATGGCTCCCAACTTTAGTGTTCCCTATCACTTAGATTTGCTAAAAATGTGTGAAATGAATCGTTAATATATGTTTTGTTTTTTTGACATTACCATTTTAAACATGATGAAAGCAAACTGTTGCTTTTGGATTGGGACATCCAAAACTATTCAAAACTCTATACAGTACATGACTTAAAAAATATCTAGGCAGGACATCCCAGAGTGTCCTGTTATAGCTATACGTAGAACATCCCAAGAAAAGAAACTGCTGACATAGCAGAACATAACATGAGAATAGTATCCATCACCTGCCTGTCTCTTTGGCCATAAGAAGTCAGAGTAGCACATAACATGTCAGCTAAATGTGTCAGAAAGGTGTGGGAAACAGTCGCTGCAGATTTATTCAGTTTTACTCTCAGTTCAGCTGCGAGCTTGAAACATCCGTCCCCACAATCCATCAGGTTCTGTGTCTTTAAATGTAGGAGAAGCTCCAGGCCAGAGGCGGTTTGCCTTCTATGAAAGAAGTTAAATAGGAACCATTTTAAACATGAGTCCCATTTTCAAACATTTGGCAGAACCAAGAAAATATTGCGACATTGTCTGTATTTATTACATTTGACAACTTCAGCCCATTTCATCCAGTCCAAACACATTTCTGTGAGGGATTAGAGCAGAGCACCATTCATATCCTCATTTATGATTATAAACCTTAAAAATGTAGAATATAAATTTCAAATAAATCGAACTGATTGACAGAAATGCTAATGGCTTTCAACAGCCTGGCACTTTAATGCCTAATTCATTTTTGCATGATACGGTGCATGGCATAATATATTAGTGCTATGACCCTGTTTTAACTTTTAAAGAGATTGTTTTCTTCCTGGTAATTAAGTAATGATTTCCAAATGATGACAGCAAGTGAAAGTAAGGATTAGACTACATCATGTAGTCTAATCCAAGCAGAGTTTTATAGCATAAATTAGACATATTTTATTCTTTTTTTGTTGTTGTAAATTGTGCATTGACACATGAGACAGAAAGTTTTATTTTAATAAAAAAAATTATCTTACTGTTTTTTTTAAACTATTGCATAGATGATTCTCTGCAAGATGCAAAATGAATCATACATCTGGAGCACTGGGGATTAGCAAATACAGCAGCAATATTTCATCTTTTATCCCAAACAGAACCAATGAAAAGTTGACATTCACTCCTTATCATTTCAATTTTCTATTCATCTTGGGCCTGTTGATCATCTGTTTGAACCATTCTTTATTTTTATTTTTGCAGGATGAAAGGTCTATACAAGTCCAAACTAAAGTTTATTTTATTAAAAATTGTGAATTGGGTACATAGATTTAATGTATTGCATCCATAAATGATCAAAGTAACAAACCAAGGGAGGGCTGAGGGTGGCGGGGGGCATATTTTGGTAGAGATAAAGTTCAGCCTCGTAGGATAAGTAAAAATTCACACAGAGATGCAGCACAGAAGCAGCTTGTAAATCAAGATGTATTTGTGTTTGCATCAAAAATACAAGTGTGACTCTCGTTCTGTGCATTTATGAATTATGAAACTGTTCTAGCTCCATAAATATCACTGATATTTATCTTACTTTTGCACAGAGGTGGGGAGAGTACTCAATAATTGTAACTGAGTAATAGTTGTAATGCACTGATACTATTTATAAGTTTGAAATGAGGTGACAGCTGGTTCTAAGCTTGTGGCTTGTTTATTGTTGGTCATTGCAACCTCATAACATGACAGTTATGAATTCCTACCAAGATGGCTGTCAGCTACAAGGTTCCTGGAAGTGTGATGTCACATGAGAACTATGTAGCTTAATACTTGTGCTAGTCAGTTTTTGTCTTTGAAATTCATTGAAGTTGTGTGGTAAATACTCATCCCATCCTGAAAAAGGAACAGTTCAACAACTCTTACAAAACATGAATGCAACATCTGTGCGCCATTAGCCTGGAGGGCTAAGCTATCCTTACATGTCTCTGTAAGTGCATTTTCCAGACAGCACAGATGCAGTTTGTCCAGCTTAAACTGTTAAACCTCAGCAACTACAAACCCGGGCAACCAGACTCCGCTGTGTTAAGTGAAAATGAAACATGGGAAGAGTGCTGCAGTGCATTGCACCCTGCCTTTCAAAAGCTCAAAAGCCCTGCTGTCTTCATGACAAGTGAAAGACACTGTCAGCAACACACACAAACACACCTATCCTAATTGCTGTCTCTCTCCTGCAGGGTGAGAAAATAGGCTACCTGAGGGTATCTCTCACCCATTCGTTTCCTCCCACCTCCTCGGCGTCTGCCACAAAGTTTCCTTTCTTTTCCTCCACTCTTGTGCTTGACTTTTTGCAATTATTTGTTTTTAATTCTTTTTGTCTCATTTGTTTCCTTACTTAATATTTCTTATTTAGTTAGTTTCCTTGACCTTTGACCTGCTTATCTTGTACAAAAAGGGACCTAAAAGTTGGAATTGGGAGTGTATACTACGTACATATACATTTATACAATGACAAAACAACCTGCAGCCACGTTGATGGATGTGATGTCACTAAATTTTAAAGGTTTGGATAGGATGTTTATCTGAAAAGATCTGTTGGGTGAATGATATGATACGTTCTTTCACCTCTGTCCTGGTGTTGTGATCTTCCACTGCCAGGTTTTCTCCCAGGAATCCTTTTAATTAGGCTTTTTACCATATCTGGGTCATTGACTACTTGAACACTTCTGAGAATAAAAAAAAACATATTATTTTGGCCAGTCTTAATTTCATAGCTCATGACCAAACTGTAGAGTTTTCACATTGAAGACTAAAGGGTCTATGTCCTGCAACTTTCACATGAGTCTGCCCAACACACCTCAATCAAATGACTAAATCACCTCCCCAGTCTGTCTTCAGAGTTCTGCTAACTACATGATTATTTCATCCAGGTCTGTTGAAGCAGAGCCACATCTAAAAGCTGCAGGACACCAGCTGCTGAGGTCTGGACTGGAAGATCAATCAATCAAGCAAGTTTATTTGTATAGCATATTTCAGCAACAGGGCAGTTCAAAATGCTTCACATGATAAAAACAGAAAAAAATACAAAGTTGTAGAACACAGTCAACAATTTTCAAGTGCTATCATTACACATCAAAATATTGATCAATGTTTCATTGATTATGTTTCAAGAGCAACTCCACAGATGGGTTTTTAGTTGCAAATTAAAAGCACTCAGTGTTTCGTCTGTTTTGCAGTTCTCCAGGAATTTGTTCCAGATTTGCAGTGCATAGAAGCTGAATGCTGCTTCTCCATGTTTGGTTCTGCTCTGCATCCAGAACCAGAACCAGAACCAGAAGACCTGAGAGGTCTGGAAGGTTGATACAACAACAGATTATTTCATTCATTAACATATTTTGGTGCTAAGTTGCTCAAAATACAGTTTTCTAAGTAAACAACAGTATTTTAAAGTCTATTCTCTGAGCTACTAGGAGGCAGTGTATGGACGTTAGAACTGTGTGATGTGCTCCATCTTCCTGGTTTTAGTCAGAACACCAGCAGCAGTGTTCTGGATCAGCTGCAGCTGGAGGATAGATTTTTTTAAGCAGACCTCTAAAGACGTTGCAGGAATCAATGGGACTAAAGGTAAACTCATGGTTGAGTTTCTCTATAGGTTGCTGGGACATTAGTTCTCTAATCCTGGAAATGTTCTTTAGGTGATAGAAATCCGATTTTGTAACTGTCTTCATGTGCCTCTGAAGGTTCAGTTCAGAGTCCATCACTACTCCTAAATGATGCAACTAGGAGAGAAGCTTTGGATGCCAGGCCTTGATTACACGAAGCTGCTCCATGTAAGCAGAGCAGCTCTAGAACATTGTTGTTGAGATCTACAACAACAATGTTGTTGGTCACTTGCTCGTTTACACAACACCAGTGTCCAGTGTCTCTCACACCAGTACTAATACAAGTTATAAAAACGTGACTGAAAATAAATTTGACTTTGTAATTTAACTCCTTGGAATTGGGCCTCTGTCTCTTTAAGACACTCCTGCTTTTTCTGAAGCTCAGTTTTATGAACACAACACAACATATTTACCGTCTGTGTTAAGAGTGATTTTGTAGGTGGATCAGGAAATTGCCAACAAACATGACAGTTTGTTGGCAAGACAAAAGCATACTTCCACCATATTAGAACAGGCAACTTTTAAAGCAGTGTTTTTTTAAAGAACCTTTAAAACTGCTGTCCTGACCAGCCCATCAAATAGACTACCGTTAATAGACTAATCTCCTTCTGTTTCACTTTCATGTTGCATTGGTTTACCCTGGTATTCCCACAATGCTCTACTTTCTTTTTATACTGTGAGAAAAGGCAAAATGGGTGGACGGGGTTCAGAGAGCTGCCCTCTGATAGACGTATGCTAAACCCCCCAAGTCTTACTTATCAGTTCTGTTCACACAGCCTGTGTTAAGGCTGGAATGATGCAACAGGTCTCCTGAAAAATGTTGGTGGCTGGTTTTTAAGACGTTTTTACATGTTGCTCAAAGTCAGAATTAGGCCAACAGATACTTAAAGGACCAACTTCCCCCTTTTTACTCCCTTGGTTATCTTACAATATTTTTAAAAACTTTTTTATTGAAATATGTGTTTTATGTAACTATTTTTGTAATTCAGGAATGCATTGCTATTGCAGTTTGATGCAGCAGATAACTAATTTTTGCTAAAACCCAATGAGATATAGAGACATGAAATGATGTCTATGTTATTTCACACAGAGACACGGACATCAGGGAATATTTTGAGATTTTTATGATTAACTAAGGATTTTATATACATTTTTGAACTTGAGTCTGCGTTAGCAAAACCACAGTTTGGTTTTAATGGAAAAACATTGGATCTAAGGACAATGGAATGAATTTTTACTGGAACAGATGTAGAAGTGGTGGTCTGTAAATATTTTTAAAAATGTATGATTAAGTATGATTTCTGTTTTGTTAAGAGAAACACAGTACAAAATTGTAAAGATCACACAAGGTTTGAACTTGCTAATTTCTGCTGGCTAGTCTGAAGGAACAAAGTGGGGGAGTTAAGAGGGCGGTCTTCTATGTGAGGTGGAAACCTGGAAACTGGGGCTCAGAGGAGGTGCTGTGCCCAGAAGGCGGAGCTAGATCCACCTAGGCCTTTTCTGAATGGTTGCCATGGGAGATGAAGGGATTCCTAAAACATGCATAAAGGAATCAAGTGTATGTTTTAATGAGGGAATAACATTATAACATGTAAAGCTCAAAAAAGTGGACTTTACATCTTCCTTTTAAATCACGCCCCAGATTTGTTATGGCCAGTCACATTTACACTGTTACACAAGCTGACTGCTTTACAATGTATCAAAGTGTCAAAACAGCATTTTCCATGAAGAGATAGAATGAAATATTTACAAAATGTGAGGAGTGAACTCACTTTTATAACATACTGTACGGGAGACAAAGAGTGTGACATAAAGCCACGAAGACATGTCTCCCACACCGAACATGATGACATATTTTACTTTTGCACTCTCACAAACCAAGACTAAATTTAAACCAAAATGGGGGAACAACTGAAGTTAATCCTTTAGAGATCCAAGGGTTGGAGAACACAAATCTGAAGTAACAATGCACGGTGCAGAAGAAAGACAGATGAAAATTAGCTTGTGGGCTCATTTTATGACTCATCACTCTTCATGGCAGATGTTGGTGTGGGATTCAGTCAAAGACTGCACAACCAAACTAAGCTTAGCTGTCAGAGCAAAGCGAGACTGTGTCACGTTGGTGCTCCATGACAGCTGTCAATATCAGGAGGAAGACGAGGGAAGGAGGTGTGGGACTTAGTGCAGGGAGGGAAGGACACAGGTTTGTAGGCCTGATGCCTTGGGACAGCTGTCAATGAAGGGGAACAAATAAAGATGGCTGCAGGGGAGAAAACCAGGGGACAGCGGTGAGGTTACAAAGGCAAAGTGTCACTTACCGAGAAAGTGGTGCAAGACAAGAGATGGGAGAGAATATGACAAAGTAGCGAAAGTCGGTGAAATGTGTGATGTTGTTGTCACTGACAGCAAGAGAGAAATCATCGAGACAAAGAGGGGGTGACAGATTTGTCAGACAGTGCCAGTATTTCTGCTCAAACCACAGAAGTTTCCTCCAAAAACAGGCAATAAACGACACAAAGTTAAAAAAAAAAAAAACAAACAAACAAAAAACACTTCACCACCGTGGATTCATCCCTCTGAAGGAGTTCATGTTTTCTGACAACTTCTTAAGATTATAGAGAAGCAGAATTCTCACTCTGGCTTTGAGATATTTTGAATGTGACCAGCAGCAGCCCTAAAAGCAGACTGCTGCTTTCTAGGAACATCCAGATGACAACAGAAGCAGCAAACTACTATTGTGAAAGCTTTTCCAGATGTGATTATCGGTACACATGGAAGAGATGTTCTAATGCTGGTCAGTGAGTGAGAGATGGAGTCTTTTGAAATGAAACTATCAGACACCTGGATTCCTTGACTCTGATTGGCTGTACCCACAAGAGTGGAGACAAGGAAGACCTTGTAAGTTAGTAAGGTTTGACTTCTGCGTTAACGTCAGAAAATAACTTCTGATGTTTCCACTGAGTGTATTCATAAACATTAGGTAGCGTTTGAATTTATAACGCTTCATACCTTTTTTATGTAGGCCACCATAAGCATCTTAGAGGGGGCCCTAAAGATGCCCCCTCTAAAAAAATGTTAAAAAACATTATAAAAAATGTTTTTTACATATTTGTTAAAACTGCCACCATGTTGTGACGGTGTGATATGAGACAATCTGTAAAAGTATCGATCCCCTCCACCTCCTTCCTGATTTACTATTGCCATATAAAGAAATGCAGCGCTCCCATCCAAAACAACCAATCAGAGCCAGGGGGAGGGTCTTGGCGCTGCCACTCAACCTTGTGTTAAATTGCTGCTAATGGTGGTAAAAACATGCAATTGCAGAAAAAATGTTCATCTGCCATCATCAGTGGCTATGCTAACCAGCCTTAGCAATTGTGACAAGCAGCGCTATCTGCTACACCAGAGGTTTCCAAACTGTGGGGTGCGCCCCCTAGGGGGGGCTCCGTGCCATTGCAGGGGGGGCACGGGAAGCCGTCTGGATGAAAAAAAAAAAAACACATGAACGCTGTAGGTGCTGGGTTTTTACCTTAGAATGGCCAACTCTCTGTTATTCCTATGTCAATTTGATACAGTAGAGGCTTCCACACTTCCCATATCTGTGTCCTCTGTCACTTTTATCAGCAGTTAAAACTGTTTAATACGTTGTTAACATGTGGTAACCTGTTTTTCCGAGCCGCCTTTAAACGCAACATGAGCGCTAGACGCTGGCGCTGGGTTTCACACCTGTGCGGGAGTGAAGGAGACCTGCTGCTGCTGGGCGGAGCTACGTAGGTTTGTGTTAGAATCACGGCAGCAAACCAGCAAAACGCAAAGAACTTTTCACAGTTTTTCCTCCAAACTAACCGACTGAGTTGAGTAAAGCTGCTGGATGCAGGTAATGTTAGCTAAAAGATGACTAGCTAATATCAATACAGAACCTTATTGAGCTTATTAAGTAGCCTGTAGGCTCCTGATGTTGTTGTCTATTTCCAGCTATGTACATTTATTTTTCCCCGAAAAAAGTTAAACAGGGAATCTCTAAGAATCCCCCCCCCCCCCCCCCCACACACACACACACACGTCGTTCAACCAGACAGCATAGGACATAGGGGGGCCCAGAAAATGTTTGGAAACCACTGTGCTACACAGGTGATTGACAGCTCTAAGACCCGCCTCCTGGCTCTGATTAGTTGTTTGTTGTCAGTACTGAGAGCACTGGGAGAAGACAGAGGAGCTTTATTTTTTACTGATTATCTGTCTTATATCATACTGTCACAACATAGGAGCAGTTTCAACAAATGTAAAAAAAAGAAAAAATTGTTTTAATGAATATTGTATCCTGTAGCTTTAAGTAACTGTACATGTTAACTGTTTGGAGGCATCTTGAACTGAAAACATCAGGTTCACTGCAGCTGAGTAGTAGAAAAATTGTGAGCATTTACAACACAGCATTCCTGCATTTGAGTAAAAATCAAAGAAGTCTCTGTTAATGTGCTTTCATCATATTGTTACGGTAAATACATTTCTGGCTTCACTGCAAGTAACATTAAAACATGAGAGCAGCTGCTGCCTGCAACAAGCTTGGTGGCCGAGGGAGTAAAACTGAGCAACAGAATAAAAAGCTGACAGTCACCCACCAGCTGTTTCTATAAAGATGCATAATTGATTGTAAAATCAGGCTGTTAGGTCCAGTCCCTCCATGCTTTACCAGGCGCTGTGGCTTTTCATTTCCATCTAAAACTAAGAATATAAGAATAACATTTTCAAACATGAATACTTTCTTGCATTTCTTATTGTCATTTAAGACAAGATGATGCATTTTTAAAAACGGATTAACAGTTAACCACTGTTAATTCAATACCAAAGAATATTAAATTCTTATTTCTGCTTCTCTCATTGCAACTAATTTGGCTGTTTTTGATTTTTTTATTGAAAGTTTTGATATTTTTAAGCTGTTTTAGCAAAGTTTTCAGAGTAAAATTCCCTGATTGCACACAAAGTAATGACTGCAGCAGCCGTGGGCAGGGCTTGTTTTAGAACAATGTAAAAAATGTCAGTTAAGTCTTCACAGGTGTCAAACTTATTTTTGGTGTTTTTATCACAGTTGACAGGATACTTCTATGTCGTCATTACAACGTACTTTATCATATCACACACAAAGCATTAAAATAGCACATCATTTTACAAAGGAAGCAAAAGTTCTCATAGCTTTCATTTTTCTTTACAAATAAAACCTTATAAGTGTGGCACACATTTGTATTCAGCCACACTGAATATAAATGTATTTGTACTAAGAATACTAGTACAAATACTTTTGTAATAGAACCAATATTGACTGATTCTCCATTGCAAATTAGCTCATGTTCAGTCAGCTTAAGTGGAAAACTTCTGGGAACGGCAATTTTTTAAATGTTTCTCCAGATTCTCTATTTGACTTAGAACTGCTTGTGCAAGTACACAGCCATTTAAAAAATGTGTGGGATAAGGCAAATTACAGTTTCCCCTCCATATTTAGGAAAAATATGACAGATGTATAGTAGGTTCAGACATTTTTGTAAACTTTGAATATTCAGACAGAGAATATGTAGCCTTGGTGAAAAAATACAAAACCAAAAGGTCTATATAAACAGTTCTGTGGCAAAAAAAAAAAAAAAAACTCAACTAGCAATTGACAATTACCTAAATTTTATTATACACAATTATCCAGCCTCTTCGACATTACCAGTAGTTTGGACCTAGATGGGTTTGGGTCGCTCCTGATCACGCCATTTTTGTTTTTTATTAGAATGATAGAGCTGATCTTCACCAGAGATTGATGAAAGGTGAGAAATGTCCAAGACAGTCTGTCAGAGGGAAACAGAGACAAACAGGACAACCAACCAACCACACACACACACACACACACACACCTACACACACACACACACCCCTTCACTCATAATCCAATATAGAAACACTGTTCAACCCAACGTGGACTGTAAATGTCAAAATTTCAAATATGAACACTTACCTGCATATAACATGAAGTGGGTGCAAAAAGACTCCAGGCTTGAGTTCAGCCCAGAACCGTCTGAGAGGTCACAGCACCAACAACTGTTCCACTGTTCAGACAGCAGGTGGAGCTTAACTTTACCAAATCCAAGAGAAGTAAACGAATCACTAATCTGAGTTCCATCAGTTGTTGATTACCACAAAACCTGCATCTAAACGTGTTACTGGGGCTGCTGTGAAGCTGGTTACTCACTATGACATTTTGACCATCCAGGCAGGAGCAAGGGTCTGAATAGATAGGGTTTTGTGCGTGTTGGCTTTATGTTAAACCATCACCCTCATTTGACAACATGGAGATGATTGCCAAAAACATCATGGCAAGATGCTTCTCATATTATTGTTAATCCACACGGAGTCTGACCCGACCAATGTCAATGCATAATCAACACATACCACAGATCATATTGGAAGTACTCTACCTCTGCCTAGCAGTCGGATTTTTGCAAAAGAGTTCAGGCTCTGAAAGAAAAAAACAACAACAGGAAATCTGGAGAAATCATGTTTTCAAAAACTGCACTGCAGTAAGTTTTCCTCCTCCAGGGCAACATTGGTTAGAGAAACACCACAACCGCTAATGAAAAGCTTTTTATCTTCTACAAAATAAAAGTTTTCTACACAAAAAAAATCTGCTCCAAGAAGGTGGGAATCATGTACAGTGTAATTTTTTATTTATTCTTTTTTTTTTTTTTAAAAAAAAGCTCATTTGTAAGAATGAAGTCAGATTAAACAGTGAAGAATAAAAGCCTTTAGGCTATTATTGTTATTAATATTAGTGTGTGTTTTGGTGTCAGGTTAGATCAGAGACAAGTGGCCTTATTTTCACTTCAAGAAAAGAAACTAGACAGAAATAAAAATCAAACGAGCTACAGTGTGAACCTGTTGGAGTGCGATTCAATACAACAAAACAAAAGAGAAAACTGAGAATGAAGCACAAACAGAGTAATGGTGAGAACAGAGATTTATAAAGCAGAGAAGGCGATTAAGTGCATGTGAGACTCCCACAGCTGAGGGTTGGAAACAGCACAACCTGCCCTCAGAGCTCCTTCATCCTCAAGCGTTTGTCTAGTTTGGGCAATTCATCTTCTGATTGACTGTAGGGGTGGTTGTGTGTGTGTACATGTGTGTTTGAGAGAGACAGAGAGAGAGAGACAGAGAGAGAGAAAGAGAGAGAGAGAGGACTTATTTATTCAAGCTTTCTTCAATTGACTCCTTAGGTGATGGCACACACTGAGTGTGAATATCACTCTGTGCCTGTGACCTATTTTCAGCCATTTGCCTGATTCTGAGGGTTTTGTCAGGTGGCACCGCAGCAATACAAAGTGGTTTAATAGCCATTGCTGAGATTCCCATTTCTTTTCAACCGTTGGGTGTCTCTGTTTCTCTTCCACCCTGGATCTCTCTCTCTCTATATATCTATCTATCTAGCTCTCTCTCTCTCTCTCTGGATAACTCACCAATTCCTCTATTTGCTTGTCCTGAATTCTCTTTAAAGCTACTCTGTCTCTCCATTTTTCCTCTCAGATGTTGTAGCTGTCTGTGTCCAGTTTAATTTTTAATTTATATTGCCATGTATTTCACTATGAGCAGTGGGAAATGTGAAACACCCCATTTTGAGACGTCTACATTCAGTTTTTACCCATAGACAAAGAACAATTCTCACATCTCAGATGTGGTTTTTAGATCTAATTTTCTCTCTTTGATATGGTTCAGGAAAATGTTTTAATATCTTCATGTTTGAATTTAACCAGAGAGAAAATTAAAACAGGAGGTTGGAAAACAACTAAAGTGATTAACTCTGTTAAGAACAAGAATGAAACGTTACCTGGATTATTAAACAAGTACTATTTTGTGTTTGTAGTGTTTCTTCTTTCAGACAAACTTTTAGACAAACTTAATCCATTTGGGATTAAAAGATAACTGGTCCTTATGTTCATTGTTCAAGGGATTAGACTGAGTGGGTTACTCTGAAGACGCCACCCTTCACAGGGCAACAGACACAATACACACACAGAGGGAGTGTAGAGGCCAACCTGACATTCATGTTTTTGGACTGTGGGAGGAAGCCGGAGTACCCAGAGAAAACCCACCATGCACAGAGAGAACATGCAAACTCCATGCAGAAAGACCCTGGGCTGGGAATCGAACCCAGAACCTTCTTGCTGCAAGGCAACAACTGCACCACTGTACAGCCCCCATGCCAAATATGAAGTACAGAAGAGGCAGCAACATGTAGTGCTAAAGGTAAGGATTAATGTTCAGGGTTATGGGGAAATATATGTTACATATGTTTTTTGAGCAATGAAGCCTAAAACTGTTGCTCAGTTACACCAACAAGAAGATTGTTGAACGATGCCTAAAATATTTGACCAGATACTTTTAGATCTACTTTTTAGATGAAATAATAATAATAATGTCAAAATGTATGGAAATGTCTGACTTCAAAGAAAGTTTCACAATAAAATCTGTTATTTGGAAAAAGGAATCATTTGGAAATCCAAAGTCGCCTAAAAAAAGAAAGGTTTAGTCTGATTTGTTACAGTGAAAAATAAAGGTTATGTCTCTTTTTAGAATGTTTTCAGCTGTAGGATTAAGAGCAGTAATAAAACTGTGCATACATTTGTTTTATTTATGTTTTTTTTAAGAGGACACTGAATACATGAATACATTCCAACAAACATTTGTGATAACTCCTTTGTTAAAGTAGGTTACCAGCTCAAAACTCACGCCGTCTCCTGACGCGTGTCAACACGAATCGGGTCTACAGGACAAATTCATTTTGGCTGGATCCCAGGAGATAATTATGTCCTCCACTACTCATTCTTCATGTGTGACACCTTTTACTTATAAGTGAATAAACAACTCTTCCATTTGGGGTAGTAATTATTAGTTTCCACACATGGCCGTGCCGCCCTGTGGAAATTCTTAAATGGGTTCTGGAACAGCCGCCAACGGGAGGGAGGTGAAAAATGTGTCCAGACAAGAGCTAAATGAGCTAATCTTATTTTCTTGCTGTTCATGTTGTAGCGTGTGTTACTTTGCGTGTGCCTTTGCTTGGTGTGTGTGTTTGCATCGCCTCCCGCCTCGGTGTACGCCCGCTCCGGCACTTTCACGTGTCGTAATTGAACCATTGTTTTGGGGATGTTGCTTTAGCACATAACATATTTCTTGCTAGCTAAACAGGAGCTGTAATTGAAATTAAAAGGGACCCACATTTATCATGCTGAGCTAAGGCTTAATTGAAATGTATATTTGTGCAAGCGCATGTGGGAGAGAGAACAGGATGATGGGCTTGGAGACGGGAGAGAAATAAAGCAATATCGCGAAAGATGGAGGGAGACAAAGTTGGTGTCAGTGTGTGTGTGTGTGTGTGTGTGGCTCCATTTGAAAACAGAGTGAATATGTAATTAAGTGGGGAGACTCCATATCTGTGGCTGTCGTAATGATATATAACACAGAAGACAGATAATCCGCAAACACCTTACCTCTCCAATGTGGGACTGATCCATTCCCTGTTGTTTTCATTCGCATTTTACATCCTTTATTTTTACCGTTTCCTTCACTAAAATGGATAATTTTCTGCCTTTGTCAACAAAAACTAAATGGTTTTATTAAGCTACTATTGTAAATGCTTATAATCGGGGTGAAAGTAGTTTTAAATTCTTGGGGGTACTATGACAAAATCTTTATTTTAAATTTATTAAAGTATACATCAACTCTATTGACGGCAAAGAGTGAAAATAATTGTAACAGAGTAAATTATTTTT
>NW_006800190.1:677946-686065 GCF_000485575.1 Poecilia formosa | reverse complement strand
TCAAACCAGATGTTGGACTGGATTTTATTTCAATGTCATTGTGAATGTTAGAGCTTCATTTTCAACAGTGGAGCTATAAAGGTTTTCATTTTGGAGAAAATCTCATCAACATCAATATTTCCACTAAACAAGTGGCAAAATAAATTTTGATAGAGGAAAAGCCTCTCAGACTCTGAGCTCAAAGCGAGATGTCAGAGAGCAATAAAGCTTTTTTTTTTTTAATTAGACAATTAATTGAATTTCACATAATTATCGTGGTAGAAGCCATTTGTTTGTTAAATACTTAATGAAAAATATTTACCGTGTTTGATGTTTGTTGTAAATGACGTATAGTAACAAAGAACGAGGTAATTAATCCAAGTTTGTCGTTTATTGAACGTTCAGTAATTACAGGCTGTGATGAGCCACAGCAAAGGTAAACAAAGGTAAAACAACCTGAACAGGTGATCAACTCTAAACCACTGGCACCTTTTTATTCTCCGTCTCTCTCTGTCATTTGAGCACACCCGTTGTCATGGCAACCTCCTGCGCTCCACAAGCCGGCCAGAGAATTACGTTAAAAACATTCAGTCTGTCACGATATCAGGTTTTCAGATTTGATATTTATTTTGCGATCATTAATAAGCCTCTCATGAACACAGCGGTGGTTGATTAGTTCATTTTAAACTCCTGCTCTGCTCGTTATTTTGGTAATGGAACGAAACGCACAGCATTGCGCAACACCTTGTTGAAATGATAATTACTGAGATTATTATTGTTGTTGGGTCATTAATTTGAGCACGTTTTGTTGACTTTTTGTCGTTGTTGTTTAATAAAGTTCTGAACGTTTTGATAAGCCAATCAGAGGAGGACCTGGTCTCAGCCTCCTGGCGGCGTTCAGTTTGTCACCTAATGCTGAGATCGACTCAAAACCTTCCGCGATCGACATGTTGCACCGCTGCTCTAGCAAAGAACAGTTCAGAAGCAATATGAAAGGGGAAAAAGTTATTTATTAACTGTTTTAGATTGTTCTTGGAAAAACTAATCAGTCACGGCTGCTCAGTGAATCCGTTGATTTTTTACAGCAGACAGCCGCTCCCCTCTCTTGCAGGTACTGCGTACCCCCACTAAATCTTTTAGGGGTACGCAGTACCTGACCATACCCCCTTACTTTCACCCCTGCTTATAAGTGATTAGTAATGTCCAAATATGGCTTAAGGGTTGCCTTAAAGGCATCTTTGGATCACTCATAGTTGAGTCTTGAACAAAGCTCAACCCAAACCCACTGCTGGTGGATCATATGTTCATATTCCTTCACTGCCCATCCCGAATTGAAATAGTACTGTGAATCTGAAAAATGTATCTGTACAAATCACCAGTTCCTGCATTTTATGACCTGACTGACAGAACAGCTGTATTGTTGTTCTAAGTCTCAAAATAATTTCCAAGCTCAGTTTTTTAAGTCAGTCAGTAAACACTCGGCCTGAAAGAGAAAAAATGTGCGAAAGATTCACTGGGATGTGTGATTTTAGACTTAACACATAAAACTTTTTAAAACTGCTACGTCAGCTTCTTCAGTTCATTATTTTTCACTAGGTATATAGTTTTTTTTTTGTACATTTATCGTGAAAAGTTTGCAGCAATATTCCAGCTTGTCAGATGAGAAGAGAAGAAAAATGCATTTACATTTGCAGTAACAGTAAACAGGCAAATAGGCTTCATCTATTTCCTGGCATTTTTCTGCAAGTTACTTGGTTATGATGGAGTAAGGTCAGACTACGTTTTTTGATTTGTGTTTTAAATGTGAGTAAAGTTATGCAAGAAAAAAGTTGGAACTTTATCATAACTCTTCACCATGACTCCCTTCCTTCTCAGACTCAGTATGAGTAACACTGAGGGTCTAGTAAGGTCATAGTTGGTATTGGTTTTTACAAAAAAGGAAATACTTAATACGTCAGAATTGAGTTATTAGTGGCAGGACTTTGAAACGATTGCTTGAACAACTTTCTATTTCAAAGAAAACCAAACTTGCTGATCTGACCACTTGGTTCTTTTTCTTACTAAAATCACTTTTTACTCATAATTTAATAACTCTCTTTCGGCAATATTGAGCATTGCGAATATATTCTGTTGTCTTAGTATTATGACTTTATTCTTGTATTTGAAAAAACCATCTCTTAACCTGGCCATAAAACTCTGTCATACTTGCTTTACTGACCTCTGTCACTGTTTCTCCCTCTCTCCCCTATAATGGTACAAAAATTATCCTCAGCTTCATTTACAACAGTCCTGAGTGGGCGACTTCTACTGACTTGAACAGGCAGCGTATTGATTAGTTTGAAAACTGCTGCCACCTAGTGGCCGAAGGCTTGTTTCTCCGTTAAGTGTGAATAAAGACAATTATAAAGTCCTGCTTCTGGCTCACCCCCTAAACCTCACCTCGTCCCCTGAGGGATATTCTTTGTGATAGTTACAGTTAGATTTATTTCCTGGTTTCTCTGTTTCTCCTCCCTTGTTGCCTCGTATCAGTCTACCATTTACTCCTCTTCCCCAGCTGCTGGTCATTTACCTCATTAAGCTTCACTCACTCCCCATTGGTTCCCTTCTCTCCTCCACAGTCCACCTCTCACACCTGCAACCTGTTAACTAATCAGCCCAGGTCTTTTGTTCCAGCATTCAACCTCACAGTGTTTATACTCTTCTCCTGTTCACACTCCTTGCTCCCAAGTATTATGGGTTTGTTACGCCAACGCCTGAATCAGACACTGATGGCGCCGCTGATAAATGAGCACTAGTCCATCCATCCATCCATCCATCCATCCATCCATCCATCCATCTTCTGCTTATCCGGGGTCGGGTTACGGGGGTAGTACTAGTGCCATGGTTAAATTATGAATATATTTCATGTAACTGTTTACATCCTTTGCTGCCGTGATTTACACCACAAAAAACCCCCAAAAATCTAATTGTCATTCCGGTAGCGCAAAGCTAACTTGTGCTAATGTCTGGCACGTTGCATTGGAGGATAAACAGAAAAACTGTTGCACAAAGATTCTGTTGTAGTGTAATTTGTGAAAACTGGGGACAGAGGTTTTCTTTTCCTGAATTACTACAAACCAACATCAGACATGTCTTTTTCTTAAAGTGAAAGTTATTTAGCATGAAGTGATGGACATTTCCCCATAGACATAAATACGTCGCCTCATGGAGCGGGTCGGCCCGTTGCTGCGATACGCCAAAGTGTCCGCCATATTGAATGTGGAATATGTGCCAGTAAGCTGCCGTTCTACAAAGTATTTTAAATTAATTCCTGTCATTGACACATTTTCTCTCACACATTATTATTTTTGGCAATCAAACAAATGACTAAAGATGGAGTTTGTAAGTTTTGATGTGATTATTTAATTGTTTTGGGACATTTCTGAATAAAGAGCACAATGTTTTTATTTGATAGAAATGATTCTGATCATTTTTATATTAACATTGATGAACAGACACTTTTACAGTTTTAATTAAAGAACATATTTACATAATTCCATAATCTAATGTACATTTAACATTTCAAGACAAGAAACAAATAATTTTCTTGTATTTATTTTTTATACATTAAGAAATGACTTTTGATTTATAAATCAGTCATTGTCAAAGATTAAACTAGTTTTCTTACTTTTTTACAGAGAAAATATATTTATTAAAGTATACATCAACTCTATTGACAGCAAAGAGTGAAAATAATTGTAACAGAGTAAATTATTTTTATTTCATTACATAAGCTGTATTAATACACTAATACTTCAGATTGAGATATTTTAATATACACAAAAAGTGAAAGAATAAAACATTTATTATACTGGGAACACTGGTCACAGGCTTCAGTCTGCTGGTCTCACTGGGAGAACTCAATGACTTCTGAGACGTCCTGGTTCACAGGCTAAACCAAGGATAAAAGAGAAATTATCCAAAAAGTGTAATAGAAAATACATACGATATGTTTCGTATATGTTTCCTTGATATTCAGAAAAAGACGTTTTCAGCATGTTTGGCTCTGACTCGTAGCATCTTTATAGCTAAATACCGACATGGTGAAGCTGAGCTGGAAACAGACTGAAGAACAGCAGCTCCAGCTCTGATCCTGACTGATCTTTCCTCACTAAATCCTCTGGTTTTTAATGAACTTCTCCTCTAACAGCGGTTTCTCATCACCTCTCTCTCATTAGAAAATGTTAGCTGCTACGCTAACAATCAGCGGTTACAGCGGGGCAATTTAACTACATAGGAAATATTTCCAGTTGTTTAGAAGCGAGTTTCTGGCTGCAAAGTCAAGTAGTTCTGATCTTTCATCCTTACCTGTGAAAGGTAATGCAAATGAATCCAGTTTGTTTCATAAAATGGTTGAAACAAGTCCAGACAGCACAGGACTTAAGGAGCTCCGATCGCCCTGCTGCCACATACAAGATGGCGGTGACGTAGTGCAGGACTCAGCGCTCAGTGAGGCGTCTACGTATTCATCTCTATGCATTTCACATCTTCAGGGCCTCATTTGGGTCTATCGAAGACTTCCACTGGCCTGCTTAAAAACTGGAAATTTTACTAGAATATAGAGATACTTTTGTGTGCTTAGCTGAATGCTTTTATTTTGAAGGAGATGTCTGTTTCCTAAATAATCTGCCACATACATTCTTCAACATCGCAGTACCTTAAGCAGAAGACTGCAGCTTCTGGGGTCCATAAGGACATTTTCAGTTTGTAGACCTTTTCTATGGCTTCACGCCTCCAGAACCTAAACCTGACCTTGACACCAACCTCTAAGCTTAACCACCTGAGCCCTCATAAAACACAATGAGCTTTATTGTTAAAATATGATTAAGTCAGTTTAATGCTTTTTGCAAGGCACTGTAAATTAAAACAAAAAATGTCCAGCTTTATTTTTAGAAGGTAAAACCAGTCTCTCATTTCTTGTGGACTCTAATATATCAGGCTGATCTAGACTCTATGTAGTCGGAGTCACATTTGGCTTGGGGGAGCTTGAAGATTTGAACTACAAGGTGCTTCTGAGTGTAATATAGCGATGTTCAATTTATCACTCTTTGCCATGGCTGTCTCGACTCAGGGCTAGCGGTGCTCTTTGACAGGACGTCATTCTACACTTCATTGACCTTACTTCTACTTTCCATGGCCCTCACTTCTGACAGCTGTCGGTTAATTTATTGCTTTTCGTTTTTCTGAACCTTGCTATTATAAAACCACAATTTTATGGCTCTTCACACGGAGAGAGCATTATGCAGTGGAGTAGCGTAGGCACATCAGCCATGCTTAGCTCCATTTCATTTACCGAGGCAGACGGTGTGACTGGGACACTCCACCAATTTTTCATATCAAAGTAAATTCATTTGTGAGGAGAGGCACTCCAGAGTTACAGCGAACTGTTACAACAGCAATGTCTTCTGCTCTCGCGTCAGCTTAGTAAATTCTAAGAAAGTGGAAGTGTTGGCGTTGTTTGTGTCGACTAATCTCCAGGGCTGATGAAAACACACTCATCACACAGTGTGTTGAGACAGAGCCACTGTTTTTTTTTTACCTGTCCGTCTCTTGACATTATGAAAATGGAATACTTTTTAAATTCATCCCAATGCATGCATTGACATGAGCTACAAACAAACAGAGACACTAATTAACAGCACAGCTGACACAGCAGCAGCCTGTTATCTAAAGACACATTCTGTACTCCAACATCAGACTTTGAATAGTAAGACAAAACAGTAACTAAAATATTGTGATATATAAACTAATTTCATTGAATAAAAACACTCAGTGACAATGTATGCATTACAAATGTACGGTTGAATGACAAGCTGTGATTATAACTGCATTTTCACGAACCTTAAAATAGCACCATTTGACATTTTGGAAAGCAAATTTGCATAATGGAAACGATAATTTTGAGAACACTTGTTTTATTGGATAAAACATTTTGCTGCTAGGATGTGGTGGTTTTTCAGCTGTATCACAATTAGTATGTTTGGCAGGGGTGAAAGTAGTTTTAAATTCTTGGGGGTACTATGACAAAAAGTTACTGTGCCGATTAATTTTTTTGTGAAGCGATAAAAGCTGGTTAGCTCTTGAATTGCTACAAAATAAAGCTATACTTCCATCAGCCCACTGGCTGCAATGTTGAAATGTTGAGATGCCATGAGATCTAAATTCTGAACATCATGGCATGGAGTCCATCCCAGTTTTCCATGTCTGGCATATGTGGCAGTCAGTGGTTTGACCATACAATTAATTTTGTTTGTTGCCAACAACACCACCTGGTGTTATCACCCAGGAATTAACGGTAAAGGACACAGGTCCGGTTCTGCAATAAGCAAGTGACAGGTTTCAAGACAATAATAGTTTATTATCACAATGTAAGAATAAAAATACCTGTACATGAACGAAAAGAAAATTCACAAAATAAATCCAACTAGGCTTACCAGTGGGTACGACCAGGTCCTGGATGGTAGGCTGCAAAACAAAGAAATCAAAACAAACACCCGTGAAGTCACTCACTCTTTGTAACTCCCTCCACCTATTTGTGTTAATCACTGCACAGTCACACCATAAAGGGACGCCCTCATCCAGGCCCGAGCGCACCACCGGTGGTCCTCTAGAAAATAAAAAAGACAAATTGTTAAAATACAGGCAGTAAAAGGTATATATAAAAATATGTGTGTAAATAAAACCATAGACGTCTCTGTGCTTGACAGGCACAGCAAAATGAGCAATCCAATCCAATACAGAACGCGATCAGCCGCTCCTTGTTCTGGCCAGCGGTGACTCAGTCCAGGCAAATCAGCAGCATTAAGTGTGTGACCAACAGCTACGATTCCTAATATAATAAAAAACTGTTTAAAACAAAGGGATAAAAATAAGATTTGCCACCGAGTCCACCTACCGATCAGGCAAAGCTCTCTTTACTTCCAACCAAACGGGAACACTCACAAATGTCGGCACTTATCACAAGAACCACTTCACCCACGATCAAACATGGAGGGAAATACGCCAGTACATTTCTGCTGGTAAAAAGCGCTATAATTACAATGTACAAGCAGTTGTAAGTACACAGACAGCCAACCTCACCTGTACTTGGCACACAGACGCCCAACACGGAAGCGTGGCGCGCAACTTGTCAACAGCAAACAACCAGTGTCAGTCCGCAGCTTACCTCAGCTTTTATACTGAGCGCCCTCTGGCGCTATTGGCTCACTTGCAATCACCCTGCCAGCAGGTGCAGCCTCCACCTTCTTCCTGTCACACATATAACCAGTGTTGTGGTCAAGACCACTTAACCCCAGACCAAGACAAGACCAAGGCCAGAGTGTATCGAGACCGAGACAAGACCAAGACTTTTAGGGTCCGAGACCAAGTCAAGACCAAGACCGAGGGAAGTCGAGACCGAGTCAAGACCAAGACCAGCGCCCCGCGCTACAGAACATGATAACATGGTGAAATATGATCAAAACTGCTTCTCAAATTGATCTCAAAGATCCATATTCCCATAAAAACACCTAGATATTAAATATTTAATAAATGTTACCAATATTAAAAGCAGAACAAACTTTGTTCTGCTTTTAACGAAAACAATCATAGAGCAATGAGCATGCTCTGCGTGCTCTTTCGTTCTTGGGGGTAGAAATAGAAACACGTTATTGGTTGGATTTTAATCGGTGCGTTTTGTATCCACTGAAAACAACAATGTTAACAAATAAACTGGAGAGTATGCTGTACGTTTAGTGATATTTCCACAATTGCGGTCTCGACTGGTCTTGAAATAAAATGCCGAGTCCTCAGCGGCTGAGACCGAGACCAAATGCAGTCGAGTCCAAGACGAGACCATAAAAAAATGGTTTTGAGACCAGTCTCGAGACCAAGACCGATCTTGAGAACTACAACACTGCATATAACCATTCATTTTAGCTTTTAAACTGGTTCTATTGATCCTGTGTCCAGACAGAGGGATAATCAGCAGCCCAGCATCATGACCTGTTTGTTCTGAAGATCCTCCAGCTTCCACTTCTCTTCCTAACATGGCTCCTCTTCACCCTGACTCTCACACTGACAGGAGGAACCTCAGAGCTCTGTTAGGTTAAAGCTCATCTTC
>NW_006800190.1:652286-677101 GCF_000485575.1 Poecilia formosa | reverse complement strand
TGATAAGCCAATCAGAGGAGGACCTGGTCTCAGCCTCCTGGCGGCGTTCAGTTTGTCACCTGATGCCGAGATCGACTCAAAACCTTCCGCTATCGACATGTTGCACCGCTGCTCTAGCAAAGAACAGTTCAGAAACAATATGAAATGGGGAAAAAGTTATTTATTAACTGTTTTAGATTGTTCTTGAAAAAACTAATCAGTCATGGCTGCTCAGTGAACCCGTTGAGTTTTTACCGCAGACAGCCGCTCCCCTCTCTTGCAGGTACTGCGTACCCCCGCTAAATCTTTTAGGGGTACGCAGTACCCGACCGTACCCCCTCAATTTCACCTCTGGTATTTGGCAAAACTGCAATGGAAACACATTCACGTCACACCAGTCATGATCAATAACCGGATGTTACTACTGGTGAAAACGACAAAGTAAACAACAGAAAGTGGCAAGAGAAAAATATTACTGATCCGTAATGACACTTATTACATGAACAAACTTATTCAACTGTTATTTTAGTTGCATGTCTTTTTTTAATGGTGTTAACCTTTCCTGCTGAACCTCCAAACCTCGTGTGGGAAACACAGGAGAGCTCCTTCTTGCTCCAAAGCTGAAGCGGTTGGGGACTTCAGGGTTAACTCCCTTCATGGTTCACAGCGTGTGGTGCGGCAAGCAAGAGACAGTCACAGGTTCCTTCGGAAGCTGAACGTTTATTTCTAAGTGCGGTAACAAACGGACCACCACTAACTGTAATGATCCTCTCCTACACATTACTTACTCTAATAAAGCTCTCTATCCAGAACATTTGTGCCCCCTGCTGGTGTGGCGGTGCTAGTGCAACATTGGTAACATCACAGTTGCATTTTTGTTTTTAGTTTTTTAGACTTTTTCTGAATTTCAACAAAATTTTGTGCACATTTGTAACGGAAACACAGCTTACAATAATTAGTCACCTGCAGTTTAGGTCTAGATTATTTCACCTCTAGCCAGCTGGATCTCTATTTTATTTTCACATGTTGCTATTCCTCCCATCTTTCTTTTGGTGGCCATAAATCAGTCATTTTACCTGCATGCCTAAATCATTTCCATCCATCCATTTGCTATGCACCCTTGTCCCTTAGTGGGGTCGGGAGGAGTGCTGGTGTCTATCTCCAGCTAACGTTCCAGGCGAGAGGCGGGGTCACCCTGGACAGGTCACCAGTCTGTCGCAGGGCAACACGAAGACAGACAGGACAAACAACCATAAACACAGACTCACACCTAGGGACAATTTGGAGAGGCCAATTAACCTGACAGTCATTTTTTTTGGACTGTGGGAGGAAACCGGAGTACCTGGAGAAAACCCAGCATGCACAGGGAGAACATGCAAACTCCATGCAGAAAGACCGGGGCAGGGAATCGAACCCAGAATATTTCTTGCTGCAAGGTGACAGTACTACCGACTGTGCCACTGTGCAGCCCCCTAAATCATTTCATGTTATTTTTTTATTTTATTTTTTGTAGCTAATGCTGATGTGGGATTACTTTGTGACGCCATAATAGTCACTTAAAACATCAACCATCGTGGAATAGGACTCTGTAATCTGAGTATCACAAATTGGTCTAACTTATCTTTTTCTTGCTTCATGTTACACCATGGATACAATATTTCACAAAACAGTCACTGTAGCAATAATAAAATCAAATGAACACAGTGGCTCGGAGCTCTCATGTCTTAATGTAAGTTGGTAACAGATCATCCATTTATTTAGTACAGTGACTATGAACAGATGAATTCTGATTTTGAAACAAATGTGCCGCCAGAATCAGAAGGTGTAAAATTCAGCTTTATTGTACTTGGTGCAAAGTTGGAACAATGGCTATTTTTATGTTTCTACTTTTATTTTCCGTAAACTGGGAGCTCTGGAGAGCGCATTTGGATGGGTGGTAAAAGGGGGAGAAAGAATCAAGTGGCTCGCTTCTCTCTGATGTTTCAAGAGCAACATTTCAGTGTATCCTCAGCAGGGATCCCAGGGAAAGGAGAGGGGACATGAAAAGCTAACTATCTTTTACCAAGGTGATATTTAGACACTTTTTTTCCCCAGGATGTCTGTGATTTTGTTGGATAACATTGTATTAGAGCCAACATGCCACAAAACAAAGCAGCAAAAGCTTTCAGGAAAACCTGAGTTGTGGCATTTCAATTATCAGTAAAGAATCAGTTTAAGACTTGAAGAACCCCAACCTTTGGTACCGGTTCCTAAAGGGTTGGGGTTGTTTTAAAGGTTATTAACCAAGCTGAAATGTTACATTAGTGACACTTTGAGTGGTCAAAATGGCTGGAAAAGCACATAACTTCAGTCCATTTCACTAGTAGTACTACAAGTTCAGTGTGACCAGTTTCTCACAAACTAGTGATTAACTTCATCCATATAGATACAACCCGTCCATTAAAATTAGGATGCTGTGTAAAACACAAAATATGATAAACTTTTTGTTTTTGCAGATTTTCACTCATTCAGATTTTGATGTCTGCAACATGTTCCAAAGAAGTCAAAAAAAGGGCAACAAATGAGTTCCACAGGTGAACAGGTTAGTTAGAAACAGGTGACTGATTATCATGGCTGGATATAAAGGGAGCGTCCCTGAACGACTCATTCACAAGCAAGGATGGGGCGACGTTCTCCACTTTGTGAGCAACTGTGTAAGCAAATAGTCCAGCAGTTTAAGAACAATGTTTCTCTATGTAGAGTTGTAAGGAATTTAGAGATTTCAAGAGGCGTGGACTCCACTGAAGTTTTAATTTTATCCAATAGCGAACTTTTGGCCGTGAGGTATATAAAATGCCTGTTTGAAGGTGTGAAGCTTTCCAGAAATCTCCTCCACTGCACTGGACGAGGTGGCTGTTGATATTAATTCGGTATTTGGAAGCGAGGGAGGCCAACATGGACTGAATGGTTCACTTCCTCTGCTGCCATTGCTAAACCTGCAGGCAGACTACAATTCTAAATCAGCACAGAAAATCAACATCATTGTTCACAACTTCTAATGTTTCCTAAAACATCCGGTAGATGGAGCACTTACAGACTGAAATCAGTGACGTTTCAGGTACTAGACTGAGTGTCATGACTTCGACTTTTAAGCAACTGAGGTTGTACATCAAGCAAGAATGGGGAAGAATTCTTATTTTTACAATTTCAACAATTGGTGTCTTCAGTGTTGCTAAAGGAATATGTGATATAACGCAGTAGTAAACACGCACCTGCCCCGACTTTCTTGGAACATGTTGCAGGCATCAAAATCTAAAGAAGTAAATATGTGGAAAAAATCCCAATAACATTTGTTTGAACATTAAAATCTTGTCATTGTAGTGAATTCAACTGTGTATTGGCAAATCATCATATTTTATTATTTGTTTCACATAATATCCCAACTTCAATGGACTTAAGGTTGTGCTGTTTAACCTCCTGTGATTTATGCAACCAACATGCTGGGAAGTGCTTGCATTTGTTTACAAAGGGGGGCAATAAATTGCTTCTCTAGGCTTTCAGAGTGAATTAGCTGAGGAAATGACAAAAAGGATCAAATTCTGTAAAACGAAAGCAATACTTCCAGGTAATGCCTCCATGACGCATTACAGTAATTTCTTAATTTAGCAGCAATCACAAAAAACTGAAGCTGCCATTTGTGCACCGCTTGGGTATGAGGGTGTAGTGGGGGTGGAGGGGACTCAGGGGAGTCTCAGGAGATTTGTTATGCTTTGCCAAAGAGAAAACCCACAAATTCTTTTAAATGCACATCAAAGACGGCAAACCCATTTACATGCAAAACGGAAAGAGAGGCGACTAAAACAGTGCAAATTAGAGTTACAGCTGCGTTGAAACAGATTACAGAGCGCTCAGGGTTAGAAGTCAGTTTAACAATCAAAATCAGTCGAGACTGATCAAAGCACTTGCATGCCACTTACCAAACAGCGATGTCTGCATAACTTTGTTTTTTTTTGTTTGTTTTTTTTAAGCCCCAATTTCTTCAATAAAGTGCTTGTCAAGATTGCACCATGAAAACAGTCTAGAAAATACTAAAACACCTAAATCTTGTGTTCAGATTGTTAGAACATAAATTCCTATTTATAATTCCAAGGAGAATAAAAGGACATTAAAATCTGTTAACATTAAACTTCTGAATGAATAAAAGAAAGTGCTTCTTTGTCTTTGAATGGCTTGTAAAAGTAATCACTTTGCTATATTGTGCACCCAATAAGGTTTGGATGGTTTTCTTCTCACTCTAAGCTGGAGAATTTTTTATTAGTATTGGAAAACTATTCCCTAAATCCACAAATCCATTGAAGTGAGTTTTCGGGGCATGGATGCATAGGGTTGTCTACCTTCATTAGACGTTTCACCATCAAACATTTTCAATCAAAAAAGCAATTCACAGTCAATGACAAAGAGTCAAGCAGAAATCAAAGCCAATTTGGAGTCAGTCTTGTTCAAAGCTGTTATTTGCCTGTTGCGCTAACTGTTGTTTACCTGAATTTGCAGACAAGCGAGCTGCTTTGTTTTTTTTGCTCTCATTAAACCCACACACCTTTCTGCATGAGCGACTCCTGACAGCAGTTATTTAGAGAACGTGCTGCTCAACATTGTTTGCTTTCTGTAGTATGAATAGAATAAACAATTATATAAGAAGAAAAGCATAATAAACCAGTATATTCATAAAATATAGTAAAGCACAAAAATAAAGTTTGCACTGTTAGGAAACAGAAATGTAGCTTGAATGTAACAAGCTAAATGAAAATGGGATTGAAAAATTTATTGATTTCAATAAATATCCATCCATTTTCTTACACCCTTGTCCCTAGTGGGGTCGGGAGGGTTGGTGGTGCCTCTCCAGCTAACATTTCAGGCGAGAGGCGGGGTCACCCTGGACAGGTCACCAGTCTGTCACAGGGCAACACAGACAAACAACCATACACCGTCAGGTTAATCCTCAACCCGGCCGCTTCACACTCGGCTGCGAACCGCTCCAGCTAGAGCTGCAGATCATGACCTGATGAAGCCAACAGGACCACATCATCTGCAAAAAGCAGAGATGCGATCCTAAGGCCACCAACACGGATCCCCTCAACACCTCGGCTGTGCCTAGAAATTCTGTCCATGAAAGTAATGAACAGAATCGATTACAAAGGGCAGCCCTGGCAGAGTCCAACTCTCACCGGAAACGAGCCCGGCTTACTGCTGGCAATGCGGACCAGACTCTGACACCGGTCATACAGGGACCTGACAGCCCGTATCAAAGGGCCCGGTACCCCATACTCCTGGAGGACCCCCACACAGGGCTCCCCGAGGGACGCAGTCGAACGCCTTCTTCAAAACACATGTAGACCAGTTGGGCGAACTCCACACACCCTCCAGTCCCCATTTTGAACAGGGGGACCACCACCCCAGTCTGCCAATCCATGACAGGAAATCACAGGTTAAATTTGCTCCTCCTTCTCTTGAATGACACATGTCGTGTGTGTGTGTGTGATGGGAATCATGAGTGATGCGCGGGTGTTCAGTGATTGATGTCTCATTGACAGCATTTACAAATTCCTGTTGGCTGATTAGACACAGTCAGACACAAACTCACACATCACTAGGTTTCTACCTTTGTGAGGACCTATATAATTGCAATTACATAAAACCTGAATATTGCAGTTTAACTGAAAACTGGAACTAGTATTTCACCAGAGCAAAGAAATGTCCAACAGATTCAAGTATTCTAAAAGCTTTCCCTGGTCTAAAACCTAAATTGGTTCTCATGAAGGTAGAAAAACCACTTACTGATGTAACAGTTGGTCTGTGGGGGTCCTGCAGTTGATTAGACAGACAGCCTGTGTTGATTGCTTCTCTCCTGATGATTACCCCCCTCAGTCAGCTTCCACAAACACAAACCAGAGAGACATTTTTGCAACAGCTTGCATTCAACAGAGTTGAACTGTACACACCTACTGGTACCACTGGGAAAAAATCATGAAAAATCTTAAAATAAAACAAGCAGCATAACCTCACCCTGCATCATTATACTGTATGTATCAGGACGTTAATTCAGTGGCCAAGACGAATTCCTAGTTAAAATAACATTTTAGCTTTTCTATGAGTTATGTCAACATAATTTCCCTCTGGGATAAAGTAATTTTGAATTTGAAATTCTCTTAGGCACCAAAGTGTCGTGGCGATTACAAATTAACACAGGTGACTTGCATATGGCTGCAGTCTCTGGGCAGGGAGCTCTCCCTGACAACTGACCCGTGTTGCCCCCCTGGTGACACCCAATAGGTAACCACTCATCAATACCCACTGGGTTCCCAGACAAGGCCACCAAAGCAGGTATTTGCGTGAATCAGTTGAAGGTGTTTAATATTGCTCATCAACAGGAACTCCCCCCTGGTCCCTTCTGTCCTTAGATCGAGCAAATTCCACCGACTGGTTTAAAACTCATTCCAGCTATACTCCTAAGGTCAAGGAGGAAGGCTTACCAGAACCAACAATAGTCAGGCCAATCAACCAAGTGCCCAACCCTCAGTCACCCACTCACCAACCAGCCACCGCCCCCCCCCCCCACCCTATAGAAGGTTCTGCCCCCCTATGTCAGTTTGTTAGGGATTGGGATCCTCACACACAGGGGAAAGACCAGAAGCAGTAACCAGGAGTGGACCGTCTCATGATCGACCCCATCCACTCTTGAGTGATCCATCTCATTCAGAGGTCTAACTCGTTAACACAGACAAGTCGTAGGTCCTCCGCTCCAATAAGTTAAGCTTTCTCTTACTGATAGATCCAGGGAAAGTGTGGTGTCTCACTGTGGAATCAGAGCTGTCTTCTGTCTCAGCCACATTACAAGGGGTCGACTTGGTGGTCACGTCGATGGTGCCTGATGAGGCCACTGTCTGCTCTGCTCTGAGCAAGCTCCGGTGCCAAAGGAGGAGGAGGAGGAGCAGCTCCAGGCCTGGGCTCAAGGAGACCACTGGAGGGTCTGGATCCCTTTTTCTGAGCTCCCAGAGCAGGAAGATGCAGCAGGTGCAGACTGATTCCAACATCCAACTCTTTTTATAGTTCTGAGCACTAGAGGGCGCACATGATTCCCTTTACCCAGGATGACAACCAGCCACCAGGGGGCGATTACCATGACAGTGTCAGCAAACTAGACATCTCCAGAAAATGACTATTTGCTCCCATTCAAAATCACAGACAAAAGAGATAACAGTTCCTTTTATGAATAATCATAAAGTACATGCCAAACCAGATGGCGATCAACTGCCTGTTTCAGTGTAATAGTTTTGTTGATTTTCTGAGAACTTTTCCTAAAGTCAAGACAGTAGTGTAGTAATATTCTGTAGTGTAAAGCAGTGTTGGATTGTTTGTTAGTGTTTGTCATAATTTTTCAATTCTTTACGCTGAACTCCTGGCAAACTTCAGGCAGACTAGTGATATAAAAATGACATTTGTGACACCGATGGTACACAGATGATGTGCTGTGCACCCTATAAAAGAAATACTAAATATTTTAGAGGCAAACTTGTTGTGCCAGGTTATAAGGCGCAACCAACTTGTCAGCAGCTCCAGATGGCCAAATAAAACTACTTTGCAGCTGCTTTGTTTGGGAGTTGACATGTTTACTTCTCTGTGAATGCACCAGCATTATTTACCAGGTGTCAGTTTTAGGGCAACTTTTATTTTTTGTGCATTCATGCATGACGATGTACACTGAACAAGCCTCAGTTTTTAAAAACATAAGTTTTTGTATGTGTGAAAAAGTTCTCAAGTTCTGAGTAGAATTACCTTCTGACATCCATATGAACACTGTCATCACTTCTAATCTAAAATCTACATTAGTCACTAAAACATCACACTGTTATCAATGGATTATGCCATAATGCAGCAGAAATCACGACTGTTCAAAAAACAGACACATAATTTTTTGATTGCTGTCTGACATTAAATCAGACTGATTATTGTACTCATTGTAATTGCTATCAACCAATTTGACAGCAATTACAGCTGGAGTATGACATTTTTGCCCATTCCTCATTACAAAATAGCTGTTCTAACATATGAATATACTTTGATCTAAAATAACCTATTGTAGCAGTGTTTATATTTTTAAGGTAATTGTCCTTTTGGAAGGTCAACCCTTGCACCGGTAGCCGTGTTTCCATTACAAATGTGTGCAAATTTTTGTGCATGTTCTACTAATGTTTAAAAAACACAATTTTACCATTGCGGAGTGCCCATTAAATAAGAAATTAAATTAAAACCACACATGAATAAGATTGGTCACAAGATATCATTAAAAATCATGGCGACAGTTGTAGATTATTACATGATATATTCATATTTCAGCCATGATGCTAGCGCTCTTTATCCATCAGCGATTCAGAGGAGACGTCGGCATTTTATTCAGGCATTGGCGCGACAAGCCCCTCATACCTGGACGTGGACCTGGACATTTTGGAGAAATTGTAGTCAACAATTTTACAGAAGAGCTATGGACTCAACACGTTGAAATGACAACTTTTATGAACTCTGTGATGCGATGAGAGCTCTAGTGGAGCTTGTTGTCTGTAAAAAACAAAAAAACCTAATAAATCATTTTACCTTTTCTTCATCTGCACTACTTTGTATTGTTTTGTCATGTAGAATCATTGTGAAATACACGTTTGTGCTTCCTGTTTCCTGTTTGCAGCACTACCATACCCGTCATTACCAAATTTACATCATTACCAAATTTCACAGCCTTGTTCTGAGATAACCGCTCATGGATGAAGAGTAGCAACTTGTTTCCAGACGTCACCTGCCATCTGTAAAGGATTTGCCAGTTGAATGACGGCGGAGGCTCCTGCTTACTGAGATATGCTCTGTGAATCTGTGCTCCAGTGTTTATATTTAATCAAAGCGCGTTAAACAGTTCATTTCCACCGCATTTTATCACTCATTGTCTTTAATCAGCGCCATTTCTCTCCTTCCAGTGTTCGCCCCGGCTGTCTGAACGAGCCTATCCTCATTCAGCCAAAACAGCACAATTAAAATGAGAACAAAATTCCAATTAAAATGATATCGTTTAATGGGGGTGGAGGCTGTCAGTTCTGTCAGCACAGCTAATTTTCCTCAAATGAAATGTTTATCACCTAAATGAATAACAAATGAATTACTTTAGGTGAATTAACCGGCTGATTTATGTAAAAAAAATAACGTGGGCCTCTTCATGCTCATTTGCTGTCTTCCAAGGATATCAATCGAAGTAAAATAAACAGCGCTGTTTGTACTGCGGATAATGTAATTGTTCAGCCAGTTTCCGGCACTTTTTCAAGCAATTTTTCTGCCCTCTGACTCGATCTGTATTTTCAACATTTTCCCTGTTATGTTTTCATTTGTCTCATTATTCAACAAATTTTATTCACCCCAAAAAATTGCTGATGTTTTGATATGCAAAATATGTTTTCTCTCTTGAAATAAATTTACAGTTTGGTTTCTGTCATGATGAGAGGACTGGGCAAATTGTTCTTTTATATTGGTCAATAATTTAATGTTACATAAGTTAGTTGTTAAAATTAGTCAAATGTAACAAACCATGACTCAAATACTTTACAAAATATGTCATCCTGTTTGATGATTGTTATGAATAAAGGTTCAAACAAATTCAGTTTTTGTCATTTATTAAAGTGTAAAATTCGCCACACAAAGGGAAAATAAGCTGATAAACAGGTGCAAAGGAACTTTATGCCATTTATATTCTGCTGCTCCTCGCTCTCTGTGTCATCACACAGAGCCGTTGCCATGGCAAACGACAACATGTCCGTTAACCCGCAGAGCAGAGTAATAGATTGACCAGAATGCCCAGCAAAGTAGTTAGCTTCCGCTTGCATTCACACCGCCTTCCGACCGTAGCCGTTCACTTCAGCCGGAGACGTTGGTGTTCAGGCGGATCAGAGTTTACTGTTTTAGTCCGTATTAAAATTCAAATTTGCATTCACACTCCCCAAATGAATCAGACTTCCTAGACAAATGAATTAAACGGGGCTGGTATGAATACACCCTGAGTCTCCCCATTTGAGTAATCTGGATTACCTTGTCAAGACCTCGTCTTTGCCAATAGTACTGGAAATCATTTTCATGTAACTCACCTTCATCATCATCATCATCATCATCCTCTCTTGTGCATTACCTGTCCGTCCACCATGACTCTGCCTCCTGCCATTCACCAAATATTCTACAGCCAAGAAACCTCTGCTGCCATGTCTCCTGCCAAATCAACACGCAAGGTCAAACAGCAGCCTCATCTCACTCCTTCCTGATGTCCTCATCTACCTTTATACCATTGTCATTCCAGGTTCCATCTTCCCATCAACTCATACTCACCTGTCAGATCTCCACCGTTTTCCTGATTGCCGCCCTCCAGTTCCCCTTGCACCATTCAGAGATTCATTATTCATTTATTGTAATAAACTCTCTGTGGATGTGGGTCAGAAGCCTAAACATCACCATGACAAAAATAGCTCATCATCAAGACTAATATAACGATATGAACACCATTGAAAGGAAAAATAAATTCCACTTGGTTGCCACAGATTTAACAACTTCCTATTTGCTCATTTTAAATCGATTCTGCTGAAGAAATGGGACTAAAAAGATTCACTATCATTGTAACATATAAGAAGTCTTAAGTTTTGTGGATATAGTGATGATCCACCATATTCCATAAAGCTTTGTGTTTGACTTATCAGTTAAAATCAAAACTCACCAGCTCGAGAAATCAACCAATTAGCTGTTGTTTTGGTCAGTACACAGATGTAGGTTCTGCGGTTGATTGTGGGTCCAAATGCAAAATAGCGAAGGCATAGAGATGATAATGAAAATGTTTAATGAAAAATTGAGGAACTTAAAATAATCCACAGGAGGCCAAGGCTGAAAATAAATCATAAATCCAAGAAATAAGTACACAGAGACATGAGAGGTAAGAGAGCTGAACAGAAAGCAACAGAAGCAGCCAACAAGGAGTGACTGAAAGAGAGGCGCTTAAGAACTGGAAGGTAGACTGCAGAAACAAGACCTGATGAGCTAACAGGTGTGAGCAGAGGGAGCTGGAGGCAGACTGAGGAGAGAGAGAGAGTGGCACAGGGGACGAGTCAGATTTATTTCTGCTCTCTATAGTCTAAAAAAACTAGTTTAACGGAGAATAACTATAACCAATCAATAAACATAATCGGAAATTCTGAGAAGAACTGATATCGTTTATCAGTTCTTATAAACGATAAGAACTGATATCGTTCTTATCGTTTACCGTTCTTAAAAACAGCTGTTTCTGTTTTTGTCTTGAAACAGAAACAAGACAAAAACAATGAAAATTAGAAAGAAACAGCAAATAATGATGAAACTATGATTAAATCAAACAACAAAGTGACCTAACAATGTGGGATCCTGACAGAGGGATCTGCGGACACCCCAACAGTTCAATGACTCATTTATGCTAGAATTTACTTTTGTTCAAACCTAACTTCTATTTGTTCAAAAGCATTGTTTGTGAATAGACTTATCATGCTAATTAGCCAGAGAAACTCTGTGTAGCAAACTGTCGAGGAAAAAGAAAAAAAAAAAAAAAACGTTCCATCGGATTCAAAGAGGAAAATACTCGGCTCTTTGTTAGGTTAATTATATTCTCTCTGTGACATGTAATTACTGTTACCTTTGTTCTGAAAACCTCAATGGTGAACATGTCAGCAGACTAGTCTAATATGTGATTATCTACCCAGAGGCCCTTTTCACAACGTGAGATAAAGGGAGTTCACCTTTGAATGTGCTGAACACCAGCGGAGATAAGAAAGCCAAGTTGGACTTTAATTCACAGTTTTGTTTCTGTCTTCTCAAAGTTATGGCAAAACTATTTTTGTAGTGGCACACATTTATTTTTAAATGTGGATTGTGGATGCTGATATTAGCTTTGTTGTGCTGCTGCCGTATGTTTAGCATTGAGATGCTGTTTCAGACTTGAATACCTTTGCTGATTAGCCGACTCATTTTAACATGACCGTCTTTTCCAGCTTCCCATCAGATCGCTTTTGAAGCAAAAATTAACCCCCATCCATCTCTGTAAGTGTTCATCGCTTGTGCGTCTGATTTATGGACGTACCAGACACACGTGAATGTAAAGGTTCCTGTCATATCCCGTGTTATTTTGACTCTTTGCTTCCGTTTCTTCACTGTATTGATTTCTTATTTTCTTCCATCCATGCTTGTGTCCTCTGTTAGTTAAGTTTTACTGTTAGTCTACTCTTAGTGTTATTCTTTGTGACAGTCTTTTATTTCCTGGTTTCTCTGTTTCTCCTCCCTTGCTGCCTCATATCAGTTGACCATTTACTCCTCTTCCTCAGCTGCTGGTCATTTACCTCATTAAGCTTCACTCTCTGTTTCCCCATTGGTTCCCCTCTCTCCCTCCACAGTCCACCTCTCTGGTCTCATCTCACACCTGTAACCTTTTAAATAATCAGCCCAGGTCTTTTGTTCCAGCATTCAACCTCACAGTGTTTATACTCTTCTCCTGTTCTGGTTTCTCCTGTTAAATCCTGTTCATTCTGCCTAGTCCTGTTACCTCCCTGTTGTTCCTGTTAAGTTTGTTCTGCTCTGGCTCCCTGCATTCTCCATGGTTTTTCATTGTTTTTCTTTTTTTAGTTGGGGCCTGCCATAAGCAATGCATAGGGAGAGCAGTGACTGACCTGTGAAGCAGGTCAGTCACTGCCTCCATGCATTGCATGGCAGGCACCTATTGTTCTACACCCAATAGAATGTCTCTTTATTTTTTATATCTTTATTTTTCTTCCATTACCGTTAATGCGGCTCGTACCGCTGCGTGTACCCCAACAAAAGTGGTATCAAATCGTGCGGCTCGATGCTGAGAAGGGAGCTATTATTTTTATTGGGATTCTGTGTAAAAATGACGACATAAATTGAGAAAAACGAAAAAACTTGAGTCTGAGGAACTCACAGCATCACTAACATTTCTCTCTGAAACACACACACAGCACAGTGGAGGTCTGACTCCAAAACTCTGTTTAACTCCCCCTCACAGGCACAAATAGAGGCCTATTGATCTCAAAGTTGGTCATGACATAGATACACATGCCTGCTCCTGTAAAATGTTTTCAAAATTTTCCTAGGGCTTATGGTTTTTTGTCAGGGTTCTGGAGACCGACGCTGGGTGTCTCACAAGTATAGAAACCAGCATCTTGTCTGACAGAGAGAGCCAGCCCAGATGCAGATCATTAATTACCATAGCAACGGGTCCTAGACAGAGGCAGTGAGTATTCCCACAGCGCTGAATCAGATCTCACAATGCATTGTGGGAAGAATACATATTTCCTGTGGCTATTCATGTTTTGCTTACATAAAATTATTACTTCTCTGAATTTTTGAGTGTAAATTAAAATCTTTAGTAAATTAACTATTACCAACTTTCTTCATGTTTTTTTTTTTTATTTTGGACCATGAGTGAGAACCACATGTGCGAAGCTTATAGTCGTCGGTCTCGGATTGAATTTCATTGACTAGGGGTTTATACTTTGCTTTTCAATGGTGTCTCATATCATCATAATACACCTGACAATATCTACAGCTGTTGTGTGCTAGTGTTGGGTTAAGTATGTCAGACCTGCATATATCTATTTTTCACAGTAAATTTGAAATGCTTTGTTTAAAGTGATGGGCACACTTGGCAGGCCCCTTAAAATTTCTGCAGGAATTTTCTAGTTTTTCATTAAATCTTTCAACATGATCCGTTCTCCCAGCTCCTGTCTGCATTTTGAACCATCAACACACTCACTCTTCATGACAGTTCCAGCTTTGGAGTTTTGCATGTGCATTTTAAAAAAGTAATTAGCTTGCTTAATTAGTTAATGTATCAAATTTAATTTTGCGCAATTGGGAGTGAGGCTCTCACATGTGGAATAGTGAAGTGTTACTTTCCAGATGCACAAATGGTCTTTTTTCTGATTTACATACCATATGTCCAAAACCCAGAAAAATGACTGTCGTTATGCAAAGCACTGCTCCAACTGGGTTAGTCTGATGCTGTGATCAGTATGAACGGATCCCTGGACCTTTGTGAAAAAAACGTCTCCAGCGGGATAGTAGGGAAAAGAGTGTAGAGAAGCTGGGTGATGGCCATGGATGATGGACTGTTTGGCTTAGTTTGGCCAGTCAGTCCTCCAGTTCGATCTGAGCTCCATGAAGGCTGGTAATGGCCATGAATGACTGCACCAACAGAGGTGCTAGTTGCCATTTTTGACAGTAATCCAAGTAATCCATCTTGGATTACTGCCTTGGACAGTAATTCAAGATGGATTACTGTCAAAGGCAGGGGGGAGAGGCATGGACCAAGGGATCTGAGGACGGGAGTCGAACCCCGGTCTACTGCGGTCTACAGCCACTACATGTGAAGTGCCCACACTAACCACAGCACCACACTGTGCCCCCATTTTTGGTATCCTTTGCTGGAGTTTGCAGAACCCCTTTGGAAAATTATTTACATATTTCTACAATTTGAACTCACCTGGTTCATCATCTCTCATCTTGGAAAAATCCATTTGTCACATGATTGGGACTATTTGACAACTCCCTTAAAAAGTCATTGCAGAGTAAAGAATCGACTAGTTGGAGCTTTTTTTTTCTGCTCTTCATTACTCTTCAGTTTTTTTAGGATTTTAGTTTTGAGAGGCCATTTTGTTTTCAGAGGCAGCTGGAGCGAGAGGAAAGTTGGAGCTCTCGTTCTCAAAGTTCATTCCCGTTTCTGTCCCGGCAGGAACTACTAATGGATTAGTTCAACGTGCTGATTTGTGCAGAAACCCACTGAGTTTTAGTGGGAGTGGTGGGAAATAAAAAGCCATCCCCTTCGAATCCTCTCTTTCATGAGTTCATCACTTGTTGGACGCCCAAGCTTTTTATCGAGTATGGATAAAGCACGTCTTTGTGATTCAGCATTGTAGCTGATGGAGAGATCCAGATATAGCAGCAGTAAAAGGCAACACTTTACTACTTTGTTCCATTATGGCAGAAACACACATCTCTGTTAAATAATGCATAGCTGTCACCTCCTTTATTCCTACGGATGGAGCAAAATGACAAACGTCTGCGGGAAAAGAAATGTGGCTGTGCTTCGTGGAGAAACTGCTGACACTTCGGACTGGCAGATGCCCTGAAAGTGGGTCTTTTTTTAAACCAAAAGGGTTTTAAAATGTTTTTTACCCAATGTGTTCAAATAAATCCATAGGGATATGAGGGCACATCTTTACAGGCAACAATCTTTTCTAAATATGTTATAAACTTAAAAAAATAAGCAATCAATTGTTACCACTTCATTGCTTAGGAAGTAGTCATTGTGCAGTGTGTACAAACTTTCTGATGTTACATTCATTAGATGGACATAAATGAAAACATGCATTTTAGGAATGCAGCAGGAAAGTATTTAATTTCATAATTGCAAAAAAAAAACAAAAAACAAAAAAAAACCCCCATACATATAACATTTAATGCAAATTTTCCAGACAGTTTTCTTTCTTTGAACGAAATCTTCCTGACTGAGAAGAGAGAGAGAGAGAGAGAGAGAGAGAGAGAGAGAGAGAGAGAGAGCAGGAACAGGAATTAATTCTAACACTACAGAATAATTAGACCAGGAGTCGGGAACCTTTTTGGCTGAGAGTCATAAACGTCACATATTTTAAAATGTGATTTTTATGAGAGCCAGACAATATGTTTAAAAATGTGTGCATTTTATATAAGACCAACACTTTTAAAGTACAATAAGACTCTGAACTCTTTCACAACGTTGTTATGCTGTTGCTAACCAACGATGAATAAAGTACTTCTTAGCATTCATGCGATTTCTGCTGCTGCTGATGGCTTTGTGGTCTTTGTTGATGGGTGGTGAGGTTAAGCTTCATGTAGACGTTGGACGTGATCGTAGGTTGGTCTTAATCTCTAGATGTGAGAACGACTGCTCACATGCTCACATAGTGCTAAACATTGTCAGTACAACGATACTCACGCGGTGCAGTGTGTGGTTTGCGACGGGATGTGGGCTCCAAGTTTTGACAGTCAGCTGGTCACCAGGTTGACATTCTTTTATTTCTCCCCACTTGTATTTGCTCACCAACTCTGATTGCTGTCATGTAAATCTTTCCAAATCGTCATTCAGAATTTAGATTTGACCGTTTCAATGATGCAATTTTGTCATTGCATATTACACACTGTGGAACCTGCTCTCTTCACAAAGGCAAATTCCTCCGTCCATTCCTACTGAAAATTACAATAGCCCTCATCTTTTTTCTTTAAGTCGTCTTCCATAAAAGGGTTTTTGCAATAATCTAAAACCTAAAGAATTAACTATGTTCTGTTCCTTGAACTCTCTTTCCTGTTATGTCTCAATGTCTGATATAACCGATGTCCTCTGATGTCCTTTAGAGCGACAGATTGCTGCCACTGTATTTGGTTACTAATTTAGAAGTGGTGCTGCATTTGCTTTGACACTTTAAATTGATTTTTTTCCCCTCATTGGAGTCATTGGTACCAAAGATGGGACCCATTTAACCATTATGGCACATCTGAGTGACGATGAAGGTGACTTTGTTCCAAGTCCAATCACAGCATCAGTTCAGAAAATCCTCTGATTCCAGGATCTGTAGGGAGTTTAGGTTGGATGTCAGAGTTCTCGTTTCTACAGTGGAGTTTATTACTATCCAGTCTGAAATAAGCTTGGATTGCCTCCGATTTCCCAAAACCAGCTTGATAAATTAAGGCAACCTAAACAGTGCTACACTATATAGAAATTAGTCATATAGAAAGCTCCTTCTGTTCTTGTGAAAGAGAAAGAAATCGGCTTTTTCTTTTTAAATGGAACCCATTTTAATCTGGAACCCACTGATGTTCTTCTATGGTTTTTGAGTATTTTCTAAAGCTGCTACAATCTGTCTGCATAATCAAAGTCATTCACCAAGTGATCCATCAGCATAAGCAATTTCAGTTGACACATTTTTATGATTTTATCTTTAGTATCTCATAACAATCTCAGAGTGGCGGCATGGGGCATGGTCCCCTCTCTACACTTTGCAAAAGTAGAAGTGTGGATTTAGGTCATTTGAGTTCTGCTACAGTTTCAAAGCAGACATGATGGATTGAGTTTATGATTACAGCAAAAATAATCTGGGTGAGAAAAGTTTTTGGGATCCATGTTCAGTGGGCTCGGTCGTCAACACGGCGCCAAGGGTTTGAGTCATGACCCCTTGACCTTTGCTGTGTGTCTTCCTCTCTCTCAAAATTTTCTGACAGTTTACTGTAAAATAAATAACAGTAACAACGACATAGGTGAGACTTTATACACACAGGGGCTCACAGGGAGACGAGAAACAGCTGGAACCAATTACAGGGGAAAAAATGACCCCAAAGCACTGAAATACAAAACAACCCAAGATCATGGCAGAATTCAGACTTTTTTTTCTTAGAATTCTGACTTTTAATCAGAAGATTAAAGTTAGAATTTTGACCAAAAATAAAAAAGACAGAACTCTGGGAATAAAGTCAGATGTCTTTTTTCAGTCTCTCTAATCTTCTTCCGTAGTTAAGTTTCATAATTGGTAGTGGGGAAAAAAGGTAAGAGAAGATTTGCATCTATTTTTAATCAGAGAGACACTTGGAAAAACTTCTGGTAAGTGGTAAGAGGAAAGGGACAAAAGTAGAAAGGACAGACATTCATTTTTAATCTGGTGTGGTTAGAGGAAGGGGACGGCCACACTAACGGACGTCTCAGGGGACCATCAGAAAATCAAGATGTGGGACAATTTCATAGAGGAGGAAGGAGTGAAACAGTGAAGCATGCATCAATATTTTATCAGAAAGCAGTGACTGAAATGTCCGCTAACAGGCGGGTATCAATATAGATGCATCAGGCCACTTATGGCCGAAGGACAGCGAAGCAGTGAGTGACTCTGAGGAAGGACTACATCTAAAAGCTGATAACTGCCTCCATGAATACAGACACGTCTTCAGAGAGACGGCCGTTACAGTCTGGGCTTTTACTTTGTTTTCAGTTTAAGATGCCATTTATTCTACTTCTTCATATTGTTTGTCCTTTGCAGTTCTTTAAATGCAGTTCAGGTGCAGCGGGGTCATGACGAGTTTTACTTCTGACACATAAAAGCTGCACACATCAAAGCAAATGCTGAGAAAAACAGACATGAAAACTGCAAACCTTGGGTTTCTGTCCACAGAGTCACAAATATTTCTCTCATCTCTGTATTTCCACAGCTTTGAACTTCTTTGTGTCATATTTTACTCTAATCAAATCTGGAAATGGGAAAGAATTACTGTGCAGTACAAGTTTAATCTTGAAAGCAAGTTTACTAGGTCTGTAAATATTAATGTGTTAACACATGCCTGAAAATTTTAATGTGTTAATATTACATAATGTAGATTAATTTTATTACTTACTTTGACCTAAAAACCTCCCTCCTACCGAGGTTTACCGAATTCACAGCAACAAAAGTTCAACATTTTGAACTTTCTTGAGTTGCATCACTAGCGCCGCTTGTATACATAGATGTGTGCACATCTATGAAGACAAGCTTGAAATTTCACAAGCACAAATTTTGCTGGTAGCTCATAGCGACCATCGGCTCATTGCACAAGTTCACAGGAAATGAATGGAGACGAACATTTCTAAATTAACAATTAAAACAAAATGGCTTCCTTTAAATCTTCCTGAATACAAAAACTTAGAAAACTTAAGTCTTCAGACGTGTTTGGTTTGAGAAAATAAAACATTTTCTTAAACAGTTTTTGAAAACATGCACACAGTGGCGGTTTCTGATATGGGCAGAGATTTGCCTCATTTAACCCCTTAAGTTATTTTTCCACAATATTTCTAATATTGTGCAAAAATAACTTAAGAGGCAAATGTTTTTATTTGTTTATTTGCCTCTTAAAAGAGGCAAATAAACAAATAAGTTCCTTTTTGAAATAATGTAATTATAGTTTTCTTTTAGTGAATTACATTGTCTGTAAATATGTTGGTTAAACATTTGTATTCATATTTTGTAGTTTTTGATTAATTACTGCTCTGAGGGTGTTGCTTTTTCAGCAAATTGCATTTTTTTTGAGTCTATATAACACAGTTAACTAAATGATTACTAAATCAGTTGACGATTACTCCAATAATCAATAAATCACAATTAATCGTGTCAGCCCTGAGCGACAGACACGAGTTCCACCAAAGCAACGCCACACTTTCAACTAAGTAAATTGTTTTCCCACTCAGGGGCCCACAGGACGTTACGTGATCTCACTGTGCTGACCTTTGGATTAGTTTACTGTCTTTCCCACAGCAAATATCTGCATATCAGCAGAGCTTTGACAAACAGGCAAACTCAACACGTATATTAAAGGCATTTTTCAGCTAACAGATACAGAGACATGCTTGTCAGTAGGCCTTTTTTGCACATGAAACGTGCAAAAAAGGCACGTTTCGAGTGTTTCGTGTTGTTTTTACTTTTATTTTATTTTGAAAACACTTAATGGACACAAGGTTTCCCCCCAACCCACTCATTGCTCTGTGGATCCAGTTCTGTGTAATCATTGTGACATGCACCAAGCTCCATCTTTGTCCTTTAATTTAAGTTCTACAAAGAGAAAAGCTGCTGTGTGTTTTAGTTTGACAGGTTCAAAGAGAAGCAGACTTATCATCTGGATGTATCTGGATGTGCAGGGTGTGTGTGTGTGTGTTCTCTGTGGCCCTTACGCTAAAATGATCACAATGGTGCAGTGGTGCACTCTTTTCAGCGCGAGTGCTGACAACATAATTGGTTGGTCTGGCACTTCAATTCACCACAGCTGTATTGCTGTGGGCTCCATTCTCTGCTCTGTTAGCCACTGTGGCTGATAATCTGACAAAGATAGAGGCTGTGGAGGCATCGCAGCCATCCGACCTGCACACACAACAACATTAGTATTTATGTTTGGACTGGATGTTCAGGTGATTATTTTAACATTCCTAATTTTGCATTCAGTCCAGACAGATAATTTACTGAAACATACCCGAGCAACTGAATTATTGTGGTGTTATTGTCCACTTTTAATCAAAGGTCTTCCACCAACATCACTGCAGGCCGCTAATCCTAAAAGATTAAGTTGTTTGGCTCCAACTACACGAAAAAAAAAAAAGCACAAAGGCGCAAAAATGATACAGAATTCTGCACAACAATAATAATGTTAACTTGAAAACTATTTCACTTATTTATCAATTTTCGATACCTAAGCCTGTTGTGATAAGCAATTGATCACAAGATAAAATAAAATGAACTCGATAATTTATTTTTTTGAAGGGCAAATGTATTTACAGATTTGTGGTTAAGTTTTTATTTCTGTTTTATTTGTTGTTTTTGGCCGTTTTGTGTTTTGTTTCGGATATTTGAAATATCTTTCAGTTCCTGTGTTAAAGGGCCAGTATTGTGTATTTTCCAGGTACAATCATGCAACTCTGCCTTCTGTTGTTATAAAAATGGTGTACATATCAAACATAACTTAAAAGAAATTTGCTTTTGGAACATTACACCTTGAAATTGGACCTCTGTCTCTTTAAAAACTCCAGCTCTTTCTGAAACTCCACCTTCAAGAAGTCATCACAACATTACTCCTCTATTAACCTTTTAACAACGTTCCTACTAGCGTTGCAGTGGGAAGTAGCTAGTATAATGAGCTCAGCAGATGAGCAGTTCCACCAGGTGTTTGCTAATTGCTGCTGGCTAGTCTGAAGGAGCTGAGTGGGGTAGTTAGGGTTAAGGTTAGGGTTAGGTCTGTGAAGCAGAAGCTTGGAAGCTGCATCTCCGAGGAGGAGCTTCGTCCTAGAAGGCGGCGCTAAAAATGGTTGCCATAGAGATCAAAGGATTTCTCAAAAATGGATGAAAAGCAACACTCCAGGTATGTTTTTGATTAAAAAAATAACATTACAACATGATAAAAAGGTCAAAAAAGTCGATGTGACATAATACTGCCCATTTAATTTTTGTACAGAATGCTTAAAGTTTATTAGTCTTTGAGAGGGCAAACTTGCATTATTACACCATTATGACTATATAATTTGAAAGTAGTTCCAAAACAACAATATTTTTGTTCATCAATAATTTCTGTGACAATTTATTGTTCAGCAAAATTTGTTATTGTGATAGTCCTATTCTATGCCTGCCAATGGACAGGCATAGAATAGACTAGAGAGGCAGACAGAGCAGGTCGCCTGTCCAGGACAACACAGAGACACAGCACAAACAACCGTAGACACTCATACATTTAGAGTAACCAATTAACCTAACATGTTTTAGGACTGTGGCAGAAAGCCGGAGAACCCAGAGAGAACACCATGCATGCATGGGCAGAGTATGTGTACATGCAAACCACACCAAGAAAAGCCCAAACAAGGACTTCAGACCAGGAGCTGTAAATAACCTTAAGCTGTGTTTACAGAAACACAGGCTAACCCTCAGTCTTTCTTGGTCCTGTAAGTCCATATTCTATAAGATGTTGGTTTCACAGAGCTTATTATTGTCTGACAATGAGGCACTGTGTTTTTAATTAGCATGAATCATATGGTGAAATTAATTGTACTCAGCTTGAGTCCTAAATTAGTAAAACTTTATGACTCCTGCTATGGATCTTGGAATTACATTTTAATACGTCTCATCCCAGGGAGACATTTTCAGACAGTAAGGTTGACTAAGCCTTTTTACGGAAAATTAAAGGTTGCCAAATGTACCAAAAAAGTATGTCTTAACACACACTAGAAAAACAGTGTGTGTTTCACATGTCATTTTTGCAGGCTGCACAGTGGCTACCTAGCTACCTTTCTGCAGTGATTACATGCTGTACTACCCTCTTACACCCTCAGGGGGTATAAATAAATTTAAACTTAACATTTTGGGCAAAACCTTTATGCGGAATAGTTTTTGAAAGATCAAAGCCTCTTTTAGCAGATAATAAAAAATAAAAAAAATTTAAAGGCACGTGGAGCCTTTGTTTACAGAGCGAGCCAAGGTCGTGGCAGCTGGACCCACCGGTGGGTCCGTCGGGTTCTAGGGGCTACACATGCCAGACTGTTGGTGCATGACCAATTGTAAATGTGAGTTTTGAATGGGGTTTAAATGAAATGGGGTTCAGAGTGAAGAGAAAACGGATTGTATTTTTGGCACAGTCCACCTGCCCCACTTCACAGCTGCTACATTCTGGTGTCGGTTTGTTCATGTTTTAACCTGATAAAATGGCCTACAGGTGTATGTTATGATTTTATCCTTCAAGCTTTTTATTGTTGTACATCAGCTGGTTTTATGACGAGAAAGAAGAAAAAAGTTAACTGTTGACATCTTCTCACAATGGAAAACTTGTGTATGGAGAAACAAGAAGAATCAACAAATTGTTGGCAACTGACAGAGTTTAATTATTAACTTTTTTCACACGCTTTGTCTTGTTAGCAAGACTACCAGCCCTGCTTAGTTCACTTTAGTCAAGCTGTGCTTTGTTTGCCTAGAAAGTCCAGTTTGTTTGGGAAAGTGTGAATTGAAAATCAAATTCTAATGCATACCAAAAAAGTAAACTCTGGTCCACCTACAAAGCTTGGTGTTGGTTCATTTGAAATGAACTCTGGTGCAGTTAGAATGCATATGTGAACACCAAGCAAACCAGAGACCGCTCAAAAAGCAGTAAGTGGACTATAGAGCAGGGCAATGTTTTTCAAAGTGGGGGCCAGCAGGGCAATAGTTTGGGACTCAGAATGTTGGTGGGAAGATAAGAAAAAAATCCAAAAATAAAAAGGTTGGCTATTTTTTTCCCCCTAAATTGTTAAATATGTCTTCATCAAAAATCTTTTTTTTTTTTCAATCAATATAACAAAAATATTAGTTAAGACAATTTTTTGGAATGTAATTTGCTATAATCATCTTTCTGCCAGTCAAATTCATCAGCCCTATCCCTAGCAAGCACAAAATGGACAAGTTTCTAATACAAAAAAGACAGAAGGATCCGTCCACCTGCCTTGTTGTGGAGGACACATGCTGCAAAAAACCCTAGAAACTCACGTGAAACTGAAATATGAAAGTATGAGGCAGTGTTTATGCTAAAAGAATGTAGTAATTATTGAATAGTGAAGACAAGTAAGGAAAAAAAATCGAAAAGTTAATGTTTCTTTAAACATTTTGTAGCATTTTCTGTGGATCTTTGCAAAAGGAGTCCCCATCCAGAAATTATCGCTGTTTGTTGGTCCATGATACAGAAAAATTCAGAACCTCTGGTGAAGGGCATTCTGGGTAAATACAACCAAAACAAACGTGTGTCTAGCAGGAGAAATACCTTGTAATCTTTTGCCAAAGACTAAAGAGAAATCCTGACACTAACCCATTGTTTAGCTTTTGGGAAGAAGGAAGTTGCTGTCAGTGTCTTCTTCAGAGGTTTTTGTGCTGTTCGTGGTGCAGCACCACCACAGGCGAGGAGTGGGGGGACAGGTTGCTCAAAGGGTTTGGTTTGTGTGGCAGTGGAGTGTGAAAGAGAACCACACCAGCCGAAAATGGAACCAATGCTGCAATTTTGATCCCCAATTGAACCCAGTCTATTGGACTATGTTACGCCCTAAAAAGACACACTAGCAAGTGAATTTCACTGTAGTTTAGATAATGAAAAGGTGGCTCAATAATGTTAATGTTCTCTTTGAATCATAAATAATTTAACACATGACATGTTATGGTTTCCTTCTTTTCTTTCATTTCTTGCCTCCAGTTTCTTGCTTCTAAGTGTTCAGCTGTCTCATTTGAATATTCTGAGTCATAACAGCTGAAACTGCAGCTGAGCAGCCTGCCCTCCTCACCACTCACTGCTTCTGGTAAAACTACTGGTATACCTGACACCACACCATGAGAACCTTCCAGCTCCCTGGTGAAGCTTTGAAGTGATAATGACCAAGTCTCACTCCTTCCAACAGTTCCTGCCACAGCTATATGGACTCTGTGGCAGGTCATTTGTTATCAAAATTGCTCTCACATCCTCTGCTTTTTCTTCCTGTTATGTTCTTTTGGCACTTTCTCTCCTTCTAGCCTCCTCCGGTCGGACTGTGCAGGCTTCTCATCGTCCTCTTCGGCCTGTCTTTGTTGCTAGTGCTAATCACAGCAGTCTACCACTCTGGGTCAGGTCAGGTGTTATCGACTGCACACAGGCTCACACATATTTTCATGCAATGGGAGTGTGACTTGGAAAAAGTACACTCCTATAGGTTTAGACTACTTCTCAGAATCTCCACACACTCTCTCTGTTTGAACAGAAAACAGTCAGAACTGAGATATGAGGATCAAGTCACACCACAAGTGAAGTATTATTATTACCTAATGCAGTGGTTTCCAAACATTTTCTGGCTCCCCCATGCCCTATGCTGTCTGGTTGAACGACCTGTGTGTGTAGGGGGGAGCGGGGGGGAGAAGAGGATTCTTAGAGATTCCCTGTCTAACTTTTTGGGGGGCAAAATAAATGTACGTAGCTGGACATAGACAACAACATCAGGAGCCTACAGGCTACTTGTTAAGCTTAAGGCAGAGGTTCCCAAACTGTGGGGCGCGCCCCCTAGGGGGGGCGCCGTGCCATTGCAGGGTGGGGGGAGGGAGGGTGTTGAGACGTCTGGATGAAAAAAAAACAACAAAAAACATGAACGCTGTATCCGCTGGGTTTTTACCTTAGAATGGCCAACTCTCTGTTATTCCTCTGTCAATGTGATACAGTAGAGGCTTCCACACTTCCCATAT
>NW_006800190.1:648216-651490 GCF_000485575.1 Poecilia formosa | reverse complement strand
AATTGACAGAGGAATAACAGAGAGTTGGCCATTCTAAGGTAAAAACCCAGCACATACAGCGTTCATGTTTTTTTTTTTTTTTTTTATCCATAAGTTTTTCCCCCACCCCCGCCCCGCATTGGCACGGCGCCCCCCCCAGGGAGTACGCCCCCGGGTTTGGGAGCCTCTGACCTAACGTGAGTAGACTACCTACTATTAACTACTAACAAAACTAACAGAGTAATTATCTGCATTTTATCCATTTATAAGGGGGCAGTATTATGACTTTTCCAGCCACATAGTATCATTTTATAGAACAATCAAGTAGCCATGTTACCTTCAGTTCAGTAGTGATGTTCATACAACTATGACTAAAATAAATTTGACCTCATAACTTAAAGCCTTGAAATTGGGCCTCTGTTTCTTTAAGACTCTGCCTTAAGGAAGTCACCACAGCATCACTCTTCTATTGACCCTTTAGTAACATTTTACCAGTGTTTTACTGAGAAGAAGTAGCTCATAAAATGAGCTCAACAGATGCACAGTTCCACCAGGTGTTTGCTAATTGCTGCTGGCTAGTCTGAAGGAGTTAAATGGGGGAAGAGTTGTTCTGTGAGGTGGAAACTTGGAAACTGCAGATCCAAGGATGAGCTTCATCCTCAAAGGTGACACTAGTGTTTGTAGGAGAGTATTTATTTTATTTTTACCCAACAGTGTTGAACAGTAGAGCATAACTTTACTTTGATGTCTCTCATTTATCATTTTATAAAGTTGTCAAATTAGCATTGTTAGTATAAAAATGTAATGTTAGTATCCTGCTAAAATGATTGCTGTTTAGTATAAATAGTGGCCAACTTTTTCCAAGCCATTATGTTTCTGCTATTCCACTAGATCTGATTTGTCCTCTGTGGCTCACTGCTTCAACTCACCTCTCCTCTCTCTCTCTCTCTACACACCGTGCACAGTGAATGTGGGTGGTGGCAGGCTGTGCACCTTTGAAGTCCTGGGGGTGTGCATCTCCTGTGGTCTGAGCCATCAAGGTTTCCATTTATTGGTTCCTGCATGACAGACTTCTTCCTCTGACACACTGTCACCTTGTCACTTTTTAACACACACCCCTATCCATGTGAATTACAGGATAACCCAGATACACAGCTGTTCTGACCTTCAGCCCTTAAAATCCTCTGTGATATGTTGGACAAAGCATAAAGTCAGAACAGGACTTTCTGATTCATTTCCCTTCTCAGGACTCAACATTTGACTCAATCCTGTCTGCAGATGGACACTTTTAACTGATTGTTGCTCCTGTTGGTTTTAATCAGTTACCTGTTAAATGTTTACTCTATTATAACATGAGATAAACTAAGCATTTGATTCAAATGAACTATTTAGCATCAGTAATGGACAAAACACACTTCTGGTATTCCACCCCAAATGTTATTAAAGTTTTTGTGCTAGCATTAGGTAGGGTTTTTTTTGGCTATATTGAAATTAGTTTATTTCACAAAATTACAGTGGAAACACTGTTTTGCATCACACGAGTCACATTATCAACAACTGATGTTGTCACTGGCGCAAACCATGAAGAAAACAACAGGAAGTAACTGGAGGACAATAGTACAGTTTTTTTTAATGAATCACATAAACAATCTTCTTCATGTATGGTTTTAATTGCTTTTCTTATTTAACGGAAACGCAGTACTTGCAAAAGTTTATTCGACATTGGTGGAACATTGACAAAGTTTTGTGCACATTTGTAATTGAAATGCAGCTGGAGATCCAGGCTCAATTCTGACCTCTTGTTCTTTTCTTTATGAATTTCCATCTGTAGTTTGTTAGCCTGGCATTTGCCTTCCTACACTATTCTGCTTGATTCTCATCTCCCTCCATTGCTCTATCTGGGATTTCTCCAGTTGAATTCTACCAGGAACATTAGTGAACAGAAGAAGTTGCGATCAATGACATCAATTTCCTGCGCTGTTTTAGAATTGTAATTTGCCTGTAGTTGTAGCAATGGCAGGAAGTGAACGAAGCCGGTCAGTCCGTGTTGGCCACACTTCCTAATATTGGTGTTACTTATCATTAACACTGCCTCGTTCAGATCAGCACTTCTCTCTTTGCAGTGGTGGAAGGTTGTTTATAGTGTAGGCAATTTCCGGTAAGCTTCACAGCTTCAAATTGGCCCATTACATACATCACCACCAACTGTTATTGACTGGCAAAAACTTCAGCAGAGTCCACTGCTCCAGGAAGAAATTGTTTCCCAATAGACGTGTTGCAACATGACGTCGCACGTTCAAGATCCTGCCCCTCAGTGCTTTGTTGGAGGGCAAAAAATTCTGCTCTCCTATGATGACTACCATTGTTTTTAGCTGTCAAATTGTCAACATAAGGCACTACATCTTAAATGTCTGAATGAGAAATAAATGAAAAACGAATGCAGTGCTTTGCTATGAATTATCAGCACTATGACAATCAAAGAGCAAGGTCCATGGATTTCACATCTCCTTGGTCAGTGAAAAGTTTAATAAAAAAAATTGCAAGGGAGAGGGAAGTAGGGCAGTAATGCTAGCTTGACTTTGACAATCTTAACATGTAGATGTGCTGTGGAATTTAGTGTGTTTGGGCTGAGTTATAAACAAATAAGGTTATCCACATAGCAACTCTGACAGGTCATCAGAAGAGCAGGTGTTTATGTTGCACCTTTAAATAGAACTTAAAAATGCATATATATTTTAGCTTTTGTGCAACTTTATTCAACAAAATCCTTGGTTCGAGCATTCAGGGTGTGTAGTTTTCTCTTTTTGTATATAATCACAGGTCATGAACTTTCAACTCCCATCATGCATTGTGTCATTCTTAAAGGGGTATTATCATGACAGAAATCTGTTAAATTAAAAAAAATAAAGTAATTTTAACACATATTTAGCCATAAATCAAATGAATTGTTCTAACTGAGTACTAAGTCAAATAAATGCTTGCCTGATAAAATAATTATACATATTAATTGAATATTAATAAACATATTTTCAGGGCTCTACATTTAAATGAGCCAAACTACCACCGCTGTGTTCAGACGATCATTTAGTAATAATTGCAAAATAAACATCAAGCCTGAAAACATGGTACTCTAACGGACTCAATGTTCTGTTTTTGTTTGGGTAACATTTTGGTGTTGAATTCTGATGTGAGTGGAGCTGTTCTCAGTCAGTTGCTATGGCAACAGGTCTATGCGTAGCATAGCCGACACAGAGAGAAGTTAAATGTTCAAGTGAAACAGTTACTGTATCACAAT
>NW_006800190.1:646412-647504 GCF_000485575.1 Poecilia formosa | reverse complement strand
ATGTGAATATCCTCCTTCGGCCTGTGACCTAGTAGCTTAGTTTTACATTTTACATCTGGAAGAAAATATATATATTTATTTAAGAGTTACGTTGCTTCCCCTCATCGACAACACTGATTATGTGCTTGGTAAATAAATAATCTGCACAGTCACTTGATATGTGGTGCAGATTGACGTGGACCCAATAACATTGGTGCAACAATCTGCTGTTTTCCCACTTTAGCTTTAATGCTAGTTAACACACAGACGCGCGCACACACACAAACACAAACACACGGAGGATTACAAAACAGCTTTTAACACATATTTAGCCATAAATCAAATGAATTGTTCTAACTGAGTACTAAGTCAAATAAATGCTTGCCTGATAAAATAATTATACATATTAATTGAATATTATCACCTTCTTAACATATTTTCAGGGCTCTACATTTAAACTAGCCAAACTACCACCGCTGTGTTCAGACGATCATTTAGTAATAATTGCAACCTGAAAACATGGTACTCTAACAGACTCAATGTTCTGTTTTTGTTCGGGTAACATTTTGGTGTTGAATTCTGATGTGAGTGGAGCTGTTCTCAGTCAGTTGCTATGGCAATAGGTCTATGCGTAGCATAGCCGACACAGAGAGAAGTTAAATGTTCAAGTGAAACAGTTACTGTATCACAATAAGAGAAGCTGCAAAAAATATTTCAGAGATGTAACACTGAAGTCACTGAGAAAGAGTAAACTGAAATATTTAGTTAAAATCTGAATACTTTTTTGAATGTAGCTGAAATCAATTTAAAGAAGTAGCAGACACAGTACAGTATGCCGATTATCTGTACTAAAAATAATGCAAAAAAATGTAACATAGAAGAAGAGGTATTAGTTTTAAAACCAATAAATAAACTGACTTGGAGAAATATATTTAACCAAACACACCTGGCCCCTAAAAGCAACACTTCCTTCCCTACCTGGCCTTCTCTGACTCAACACTTGCTGGTCTCTCCATCCTCATGCTCTGATCGTCTCTAGCATAATATAACACAGCAAAAGGCATATTACATCTAATTCGGAATAAAACTAAGTACAACACACACACACACACA
>NW_006800190.1:627065-628127 GCF_000485575.1 Poecilia formosa | reverse complement strand
GAGGTCTGCAACTTTCTGCAGAGTCAGTCACTACTTCATGTGGCCTTTGGATTCACTCAAGAACAGTGCATAGAGCTTCATGGAATAGGTTTCCATGGTGACCAGTTGCATCCAAGCCATACATCATAAAGTGCAGTGCAAAGGATCAAATGCAAAGGTGTAAAGCACATTGCCACTGGAGGAGCGTTCTCTGGAGTAATGAATCACGCTTCTCCATCTGGCAGTCTGATGGACAAGTCTGGGTTTGGCAGTTGCCAGGACAACAGTACTTGCTGTCTGACTGCATTGTGTCAAGTGTAAAGTTCTAGAATCACATTTGTTTTGGTAAAATGTACACAGAATGCCATGCGGTTTAGTTTGCTTCCCTGTTTAAAGGGTGGTCTTTGGTCCACTTGGCGTTCAGTTGGCAAATAAATTCAGAAGAAGCATCTTGCTAAATGTTCACCAACATTTTTTCATTATATAAATACAGTATATAAGACTTGGTACAAGTTTTATATCTTGCTATAACTATTTACATATCAATAATACTAAAATAAGTTCTGGTTTAAGCCAAAAAGGTTGCAGCAGTGAAACAACAAAATTTTGCTGGATGTGTGAATGCTGTCTAAAGGAAACTGGATGAGGAGATGGAGAGTCAGTCCCTCTAAGCCCCTTTATGTAATCTGCCAGGAGAACATAGTTTTATAGCTCTTTTAAACAAGAAACTTTCTCATTATAATGAGATACAAAACTTGTCTTGTTAAAATTAGAAACTTTCTTGCTTTGACAAGTTTTGCATCTCGTTTGGAGGAGAAACCTCTTCCTTATAACAGAATACTGCTTTTATTTCTTAACTCTGGCAGTTTGGAGTCATTTCAAAAATTCAATATCATCAGGTTTCTTCAATAGGCCCAGAAGTGTCTTATAATGTCTGTCACAGGCAGTGGTGGAGAAAGTACTCAAAAAATGTACTTCAGTAAAAGTACAAATACACAGACAAAAACTTACTCAAGTAGAAGTAAAACTACCACATTAACATTTTACTTAAAAGTAAAAAAAGTACTGGCTTTTAAAAATACT
>NW_006800190.1:597811-615866 GCF_000485575.1 Poecilia formosa | reverse complement strand
TGTACTTAAGTACAGTAACGAAATACTTGTACTTCGTTACTTACCACCACTGGTCACAAGCTAGCTTGCTGTTATTTCAATTATACTGAAATAATTATAAAAGTTGAGACAGTAGACAAAATGTACTTTACTCTATGAATCATCCACTTCTGGTTCATCAACAAAGGACTTTGTACAAATTATTTCATAAGTGTTAAATAAGTGTTACATTTCTGAATTTGAGAATGAACACTTTGATTGAACAGTGTTCTTCTTAGGCCTTCTAATGAGCCATCATTTCATCCAGGTGTGTTAAACCAGGGAGGGAACTAAAACATGCAGGATGCCGGCCCTCCAGGACCGACTTTGGACACCCCTGCTCTAAAGCCTTGAAACCCGGCCTCTGTCCCTTGAAGAAACTCCAGCTCTTTCTGAAACTCCGCCTTCAGGAGGTCGTCACAACTTTGTTTTGAGGAAGAGATGCATTTTGAGGGCGGAGCTTGGTCCACTCAGGCATTTTGAGCAACTGAGTGGTTGCCATTGGAAATTCAAGAACTTCTCAAACATGCATGAAAGAATCAAAGCAAAAATTCAACCTTTATTTACCAATAAAATAAGTTTACATACCTTAAGTACATTTTTGTTATTCTCTCAACAAACATGTACTTGCGGTATGTTTTTTTTTTTTATTAGAATAACATGATGTAAAGATCAAAATTAATTAAGATTAAATAATACCGCTCCTTGAAAGGGGTGGAAATTTAAAAACTGGACATCCACTACTGCTTTTCACTTCTGTTGGCTCCTCCTTCTTCCAGCTTTAACAATGAGCACAAAACTAAAACAGATAAGTTTATCTATAAAAACATGTTTTACAGGTTCATTTTACAGTAGGTTTTCTGTGGATGTGGGTGCTTCTCATTGTTTCTCTGTGTGCTTCCAACCTGAGGGTAGAACAACAGGGTGCAGGAGGTTAGCTCACCTCTCCTATGTCAGTACTTTGTTTGAACAAACTTTCTTCCCAGCCAGATACCGCAGGGGTAGAAATCTCTTCGCAAGTTCTGGCATCTGATAGGTCAACAAATGAAAATAAATACCAAAATGATGTTAGTAAATCTTTCTACTTGTAGTTTTACAAGAAACTCTGTTGAAGTAGGCTCACAACATTCTACAGTCCTTTAAAAGTACCCTTAAGATACTGAACTTTCCTCAAGTCAAATATCCAAATGTTTTGTTTTATTCCACCTACATATAATAAAGATTCTGGGTATCTTTTCTGCCATCCTGACTGTCCATTTTTGATAATATTAATGATCAGGGATTGAAATTAAAAACAAAATTGTTTTGTGAAATTTTAGACAGGATCGGAGGTGATCGGCAACAAGAATGAGTCAACATGCTGGTCTGCTAGAATAAATGTGTCTTTTATTCCCCACAGATTACAGCAAAGCAATGCTGCACAGCAAATCAATCATTCATACACTGATACGTGATGCTATATATTGTCCTCTAATATAGTCTAATATTGTCCTCTAATACGCTCTTACCTTGACACAAGGATTGGAGAGCCGTCGATCCAGGCAGAGTAGCAATCACGTGGCCGGGCGTCCGTACACGACCCACGGCAGACTCTGTCAAGACGAGGAACTCCCCCAATTTTATACTCCTTACCAAACATCCTTGCGTGAGAAGGAAGAATGGCCACTTCTTCTCTCCCAGGCAGGTTCTCCAAGAATAGTGCGGCCATTTCCCGTTAAATATCTGACCACGAATTCCAGCTATTGTTCGAAACCCAGGATCAAGTCAGAATGACCTCTTACTATCTCAAGGTACAACACGAACTCGGAGCGTGATCAAGTTATGAAACACAGAATGACCATTCAATTATCCATGTGTCCAACAACACCCGTCACGAACTCAGAGCGTGATATCATTGTTTAGCATGAGCAGCTTATGAAACACAGATTATGAAAGCATGTTATGCATTACATATAGTGTATAGCACATTATCAAAGAACAAATATAATATTTCTATATAAAAAATGAAAAACATGTATTCCACACGTTCAAAATAGAAAATGTTCTAACACAAGTTAGACTTAAAGTACAATCACTTATATTACTAATGTATAACTACGGATATTTATAACCTTTAATCCAACATGAAGCTTCTGGTAATGAGACCAGTTGGGGGCAGCACTGCACTAAACCAGCCTGCTGGAAATGATTAGTAAAAGAAGAAACTCGTCTCCGTTTGGTTGAACTGTAGCGCTGTTCGAATGTGCAGGTCAAGCAGAATGGACACCGCTCCAAAAGCATGAGCAGACTACAGCATTCTGTAGCCACAGCCATTTCTCCTGCTGGAAATTATAGCACTAGCAGAAGAAATGGCTTGTGATCTTCAAGAAAAAACAAAAGAGAAATCCTACAACTGCTAAAATCTGACTATTTTTGTTTACATTATTAAAGAACGAAGCTGTGCCCAGTATCTGCATTTCCATTACAAATGTATACAAATCTTTGTCAATATTCCACTGATGTCGAAGAAAACACCATTTCATAATTGCTGAGTTTCCATTAAAAAAGAAATGCAATTAAAATCACATGTGAATAAGTTTGTTCACGCAATAAGTCATTTAAAACATGATGCCCCATGATCCTCCAAATACGTCCTGTCTTCTTCTTGGTGGTTTGCGGCAGTGGCAACATCTGGTTGTTGATCATGTGACTGGTGCAAAGCGAAAAAAGTGTTTCCATTGATGTTTTGCAAAATACGCCAATTTCTATACAGCCAAAAAAAAAAAAAGAAACACCTCATCCTATTGCCAAAACATTTTATCTAAAAATTGTTTTTCATAATTGGCGTGTATCTGTACAGCAAACTTATTTTCAAAATGTAAAAATTCGCAATTACAAGCTCAATGGAAACAGCACCACCACAGGTGAGGAGGGGAACAGGTGAGGAAGGGAACAGGTGAGGAGGGGAACAGGTTTTTCAATTAGTTTGGTTCGTTTGTCACGTTGCAATGTGTAGCCAAACTTCACCAACTGAAACTGTAACAAATGTTACAATTTTGGTCCCCACTCAAACCAAGTCTACCAGACTATAAGGTGTGAAAACATCTTAAGAAACATGTTAAATTTTAAATAGAACATGGTTCAACAAAAAAGTAGCCACTCAAATCCAGGTTCAGTGTTCTGCTGACCTCTAGGTTAGAGAAACAAAACAGAATAAGCACCCAAAACGACGACTCAACATAGAAAAGTCACTTCATAGTGGTTCAGTGAGGCTCTTTTGAATACAGCAATGTCCATGTTTTGGACTGTTCAAACACTAAATTTTGTTTTGTTAAGTGAGTGAGATCGTGTTAGCTATTCTAATTGTGAGTCATTACATGTCTTTTCCAGTGATAAATAGAATATATTCTTTACCCAAAGGTCCAAAAATTCTGCTAAAAAATCTACGAAGATTATATAAAAGTTGAACATGTATCAGAACTTCAGAGATGTAAACGGTGACAAAACATGGCTTTACTTAGACATTTAAGGTGCCTTTTTTATGTGTTCCCTCAGTAATTTGACAGGCTAGTTGGTTCTCTCATGCACATTTGTGACTAATTAGAAATCAAACATTTTTTACAGATGCCTCTGAAAAGCTGGTGGACATGTGTTGAATCCCAGATTTATTTTTATTTTTTTTCATGCCTTTAGCTAAGCAAAAGCACCGACCCCAGTGGTCATGTCTGATACGGCTCCCAGTGCACACCATTACTAGAGGGATTAACTGGATTGCGGTTTAACGCGCACACAGACAGCGTTAGGGAGGCAAATGTGAGACAAGAGGCTCTGGCAGAGGCAGACAAGACTTTTGCCAGCAAGGCTCTGAAATGAAAGAGAAGATCTGCGAGAAAAAAAAAAAAGCAGGACATGAGGGAAAGGCAAACGGGAGAAAGGGAAAATAAAATTTGGAAGAACAATGACAGAGACAAGTTGGGTGACAAATGCCAAAAGCTGGAGTCAAAGTCACACCATCTCCAGTACATTGTACGCTTCGTCCCGCTTTCACCACGGAGCGTCCCGTGTGTCCAATACGCTTTGGTTTCAGTCCACTTGGAGACAAATTCAAAGTACCCTAGACCCTGGTGGCCCATTTCTAAGAAGAGCCGAGGAGTGTGTATGTAGCACAAATCACACTATTACCATCAAGTGAATGAGTTGCAAATTCATGTATTCATTTTTTTTCACATACATACAGCAGTAGAGTAATTCAAAATATTTCATCTGACAGCTTGACTTCCAGATAAAAAAAGCTATTCTTGTCTCTCAACTCAGCTAAACCTGGTGTTCTTTATGGTAAAAGCCATTTCTATGTTCTCTGACACGTCAAACAACTCAGAACTGTCTCGATATACAAAGACATTATTTTTATTGTGAACAAAATTCAAGCTTCCATATACTTTCCTCAACATAAGCATTAATTTAATTTGCCTTCTCTCTTGTGCTCATGCCGTATTCTCCTGAATATTCCTAACCTCAGATGGAACATATCCTTTATCCCTCCCGTCTCTGCTCCCCTAATTTGCACATTGAGGTGGGTTGCTGGAGCTGTGAGCTGGGTGTAATCTGGGAGAGCATTACTGCTTTGATTTGCGTCTTGTAAGCAAGCATCTCAACGACTGATTGGCCTTTGTAAAAGTCTCAAAACGTATCATTCATAGTAGTCACATCTTTTAAATCTTTGGAGTTTACTTCAAATCTCAGCAAAGGACCCATCGATGATAAATGGCCTGCATCTTTATAGCATCTTGAACTACATTCATCCATTTCAATGATTCTCGTATTATCAAATAAACTGAAATGAAAATCACACATAAATAAGCTTGTTCACACGATATGTCTTTAAAGAAATCATGACAGCGAGAGATGTAAACGATTATGTGAGATATAATGATACTTCAGCCATGGTGGTAGCACTCATCATCCATCAGCCACCAGATCAGCGTCTTATTCAGGTGTTGGAGCAACAAGCTCCGTCTACTTGGGAGTGACTACATATGCAGCGTTTTGGGAAAATTACAGTCGATGATCTTACAGAATTGCTCTGGTTCCAAAACATTCGATTGATACACAATTTTTTATGAACTAACTGGGCAATGATGTTCAGCAGGCTTCACCTCCAGAGGAGGTACATTGAGACACTACTGTCTCAAATCATTAATTTAATTTGTACGAAGTGGAGCCAGCTGAGCATTATCTGATAAAAAACTCCAACCCAAAAACAAACCATCGTACCACTTCCTGTTGTCTTCTTTGTCATTTTCACCAGTGGTAACTCCCGGCTGTTGATTATATGTGTGATGGGAACAAAGGGATTCCATTGAAATTTTACAAAATACATTTATTTTGATGTGACCAAAAACCCACTTCATCCTAGTGTATAAACTTTTTATAGAAAAGTCAGTTAGCTTGTTTACATTAAGCAAACTTATTTGTGCATTTTTATGGTTAATAGATACACATGTATTCTGAACGTTTTGTGTTTCCAAAATCTGTGATGAGCATGAAAGTTGTGTAGTGTCCCCAGCTGCAGTTTAATGTTCAAATTTGTTTCACTATAAATCAGGTTTGTGTGACAGAAAACCCATGAAGAAATCTGTCAGGCTCCAAATACTTTTTTGGATCCTTTAAAGGATGTGCATTATTGTTAAGAATAACAATAAGAAGAGATGAACAAATACAGTAATACTAGCCTGGTAAAAAAACAGCCCCTTGTTCTATGATTTGCTTCATGCAGCATGTCTGGGCTGTGAGTTATTGAGAAGCAATTGCTTCCTGGAACCATAGACTGCTGAGGTTTTAATTTTAACCCTATCACTAATGTTTGCCCGTGACGTATATGCGCCACTTTGACGCTACTTGAAACTTACTGGGAATTACCTGAGCTGTAGACAACCATCTTCCACTTCAAAGAGAGAAGATCAGAACAAGGCACCTGTTAATGGCCAACATGGACTGAACAGCTTTGTTCACTGCTGTTCCTAATAGAACAGACAGACTACATTTCTAAAGTAGTGCAGAAAAAAACGTCATTGTTCGCAACTTCTCCTTCTGTTTCCTGATTGGCCTGGTTAAATTTTTGCTGTAATCCAAGTAAATGGGAGAAAATCCAGACTCTCTGTGTAGTGAGATTTTAATCCAGAAAAATCGCACAGGAAGCAAAAGCCAGGCTGCTGCTATATTGAAACTCCCTGAAAATTGTTGTAACATAAAAAAGTAGAGGAACACCAAAGCAGTGATAAGGAGCCTCCTGTTACACTTTTGGATTGAGAATAAGGACTGCAGTTAGTTAATCCAGACACTCCAGTTAGTTCAGCATTGCTAAAGGCCCCTAAAAGGAGAGACTCTCAATATATTGCACACATGCTCACATTCCTGATTTTAATATTGATAGACACTGAAACACTTTGGCCAAGAGAAAGTGCACATTTCAGAAATGTTTCAAAGCAAAGCATAAAATCCTACTACTAATTGGACCTCCATGGGCCTCGTCTGACAGGAGAAAACATTAGAAAACACAAAAGAAATATGCAAGGATAAAATGAAGGGAAGAGACAAAAAGCAAGAGGTAACATGAGAGAAAGAAAGAAGAATTGAAAGGACAACATTTATTGGCTGTTTTGAGTTTGACTATTTCATTTGTTGTCTGACCTTCTCAGGTTTTCCCATCCCCAAAACCTGAAATAACGAAATAACATTCTGCACAATATGCAGAATGTTAGATTCATCTTCCTGCTTAGTTTACCAGAATAATGTCAAGAAAACGACACACAACATACCATTACTCTAGTTAGCTAGTTTTAAGTTAATTCACGTCTGTGGGACACAGGCTGACTTTTAAGATTGTTGCTGTTTTCTCAGCTGAACTATAGAGAAATAGTATATTGGTAATATAAAGTAATATATTAAATGATATATTTAATCATATCAGAATATGACATTTGAGCATATCATCAAAGGTAAGCCTCAAAAGAATTTACTTTTAGCAACAATTAATAAACAGAACAGAAATAATTAAGGGCACAAAACATATCAAGTTAATTATAAAATGCCATAGTTTTAACTAAAAGCCAGGTTGTTGGGACAGATTGATTTACATGGATGTCTCAAAGCTGATTGAAAAGTACTTGCACACAGGAAAGAATGACTTAAAATATATATGGTTGTGTATTTTTACACAAGAACAAAAAAAAAACACTTTTAAAAACAACAGGAGTGAAAAAGTTTCATGTGACTTTAACATTGTGGTTCTACAAGGCAACCGATCTATCTAATCTGACTTCAAAATGTCAGCATACAACAAAATATTGATTAAAATTCATAATGCTGGATTTGTGACTCCATTCAAGCATAGTAGGGCTAAAAAAGTGTCACTTTTATTTAAATATTCAAAAAGGCCTGGGCTTAATAAAACATTGGTAAACTCTGTGAAAGCTTTCCTGTGAAAAAAGGGACACCTGATATGAAACAGTTTGACTCTAATAAGATTGTCAGTATGTTTTTCATACTATTAAGGAAATGTATTTTCATGTCTAAATCTACCCTTAGCTTATAATATGCATAATATAATACAGTGACTACAGAAAAACATAACTGCAGTCAGCTATGGCAGAAGCAAAAGTTACCTACTTTTCTTCAACTGTTTTGTTTTTGCTGGAACTTATGTATTAATACACAATCAGTATATGTAATTTTCTATTGCTCAATTTTACTGATAATGATATTTCTTTAAATATCCTTTTGTGACCTTTTGAAATGGCACCAATTGACCCACAAACTCAAACTCTTTGACATGCATTGAGTATGATCCAATCAAACACCAGGGGACGGGATTAGATGAGCATTTAACCAAGAATGTCTTAATAAAAAAAATGAAAACATAATGAAGATCATTTAAATTAAAAAGTTTAAGACGTGACTCCAGAATATGTTTATCTACAACATATTCATATCTATAGTGATGCAAAATACTCATTGGTGGTTATTGGTGCCAAGAGAAGCAAAACTACCGATTACATTTAGGAGTTACTTTGTCTCACTGGGTCAAGTTGGTTTGGGCAGCTTTTTTTTTCCTTTAATAAATTAAATCAATTACATTAAGTTTAAAACCACCTTTCTAATTTCTCAAGTTATCTTTGACATTAAAATGTTTTGGATGGTCTGAACCATTTAATTGTGACAAACAACAAAAACAGAGGAAAATTTCTAACACGTTTTTTTGTGTTTGACATACTTTTTTTTGTTGTTTTTTGCACAGTGTCAAAGACAGAAGATAAACCAGCTACTTCCAGATAGTGGTGGAACCCATGGGCTATGCACATCACTAAAACAAATTATTAGAAGTTTTCCTTCCCTCTGGTGCTGTGAGTCATGCAAACCAAATTAAACCCCAGAGTTAAAAAGGAGCTTGAAGTAAGCAGAACTCCAGTGGAAGCGTCAATGAGGCTGCAATTGTTTGCTCTCTGAATGACTTTTTTTTTCCTTCCAACCTTCCAAATCTTCTAATATCCTAGTGTGTAAAGATAAAATACACACAAATCTCAAAAGGCTTAAGAGTACCAGAGTTACAGAGAAGAGAATCACAGGAACTGCATGTGCAGAAACTGTCTGTCTTCATTGTCTGTTGTCTACACGGCTAGCTTAAAGAATCGAAGACAAAATGTTTTCCTTTATCCAGCAGGAATGTCATTTTGTTAAAGGGGTTTACTGTTTCTGAGCCCACTTTCTTGTTGGCTTGGATCATTGCTGAGATTATTATCTACAGATTTAGGAATATGAAACTCCATAATCTGAACATTTTCAATTTATAATACATTACAGCAAACACTGATGCATTTTATTGGGAAGGTAGACAAAGTAGAATTTAAAGGAAGTAAATTATCAGTTGACCCTTTTACATGTGACAATCTAAACTATGTAGCATCTGTTCATATTTTGTAGCCCTGGGTAAGAACCATCTTTCGTTGTATCTGGAGTTTTCTAAGTTTGGTTTTGGATTTTTGTCATTTTTGGTGTTCTGAGTGTGGTACCGAGATGCCATCTTGGATCAGATTCTCAACATTATCTCAAACATTTCTGCTTTGTTTTCATCTTCATGATGGTGTTTGTTCACCAAAGTTTTCCAACAAACCTCTGAGACATTCACAGACGTTTGATTTAAACTGATGCTGAATTAGACACAGGTTTTACGGATTCTGACTTCTGGAGGCGGTTATGTTTAGGGGTGTCGGAGTAAGGAGGCATGAATGTCACACTCAGATTCATATTTGTCATAATTTTTGAAAAAATATTCACCATTTTCCTTCCACCTAGTAATTTGGTATCATTTGTTTTAGGCTGTAAAGGTTAATTCCAAATAAAATGCCTTAGTGTGTAGCAGCAGTGTAAGTAAATGTAGGACAAATCAAGAGATGTGAATATTTTGCCAGCCACTGGATCCACAGGAAGTCCTTGTGTCTGTGAGAGTCAGTACGTCTTCATAATCATGTGAGTGGGTGGCTGAGCGTTTTAGTGGATTCACACTGGAAGTGGAAGTCAAGACTCAAGCAGCTGCTGTCAAATTATTCTGCAGAATCATAAAATCAAGAGTTTGTAAAACAACTCTGCACGCGCATCGCTGAGGCTTGTGTGCATGTCTGTCTGTCTGTCTGTCTGTCGAGTCTCACCTGTGAAGAGTTTGGTCACTTACTGGGAGATGAAAAGGTAAACAATTAAATCTGGTCTGGTTTAACATCGAAATGATTAGATAAAGTCATCTGAAATGTCGTGCAGGTGTATTTTTTTCTTTTTCACTGATAAATACTGCAAAAATACCCAGTTCACACAAAAAGTGATTTATCTGATTCAATTACCAATGGTCTTTTAAAATCACTCAGGATTACAGTGAAGCATTTTAAATAATATAAAATAAAACAGCCGGTTTTAGTTCGTGTGTCCAGCCACACAACACGAACCGATTTCACTCAGGAACATCCCAATTCCAGAAGAAAATTCTGCAAAAACAATTGTTATAGTTTGTGCTCTCAAGTTAAGTGATAAAAGACATAACAAAAAAAAAAAGAAAAAAAAAAACCGTTGGACAAAGACTGCGGGAGCAGCCTCTCTATTTGCTGTGCTATGCACTGAACCGGGCTCTCAGTTGCCGATGTCAGCTGTTTGGGATTCCCTCCGTGCTTAGCTACGTCACCGCGCTTTCTGATTGGCTACCGATCGTCCTGAACGTCGGGACCGCTCCGATCTAAAATTGGACATATTCAACATGTTGGATTGTCTTGGCCCTTTTATCGCAGCCTGTGGGTTTTTCCCTGACCGGGAGCGAGAAGGAAGCCTGTTGAATGTGACAGGCACAGTTTAGCAAAAACCTTTAAACTTGTCAACATAGATGGATAAATGTTCCTTTTCTTGGTCATATAATGATGCAAGATAGAGTTTAGTGGCCTAAAAGTTAAAACCCAACCACCATTTTTGGCTAACAGACCTGTCACAATACAAAAGTTTGTTGGCTCAGAAATTATTGCGATGAACAAAAATATTGTCCATTTGAAACCAGTTTCTACATTAGTACTCCATGTACACTGTCAAAGATTAAAAAAAAACAACCCAAAAACAATTTCTAAAGAACATTTCACACTGGCAGTGGAAAACATTTTAAATATCCAAAATAAAACATTACAACCACAACAGCAATCATTAAAATGGATTATGAAGTAAATAAAATTGTTTCCAAAGATATTTGTCATTAAAGCAGGAGATGGAAAACAGGCAAAGGTGCAAATAAAAAAGAAAAACTACTTCATACTGGATGTCAAATGTTTACAGTTTCTCAAAATGACAGCTTTTCAACTAAAAGGAGAGTGTCTCTTGAATGATTGTTGTCCAGATGGAAATTATAAATATAATTTTAAGTTATGCGAATAATTGATTTATTGCTTAGTAGTTACAATGTAGTTTACTGTAGTAAAACTCGGTCTGGCTGTTTGGTTCAGTTTCACTCTGAATCTCATGAACACACCAGGAAGCTGACCTGGATATTTACACCCGCTAATGTGAAAACCATTTTCATTTGAATTACAGAACTCGCCTCCCTACAAAAAACACCAGAAGATTATTTTTGTCAAACCTTGGAAAATAATAAATACATAGTGAGCACCCCAGCAGTGTGCATTGCAAATCACACTTTTAGATATGTGATATGAAATGGTATGGATTCAAATGATTTACTTTCTGATTAGCATGACTGGGCTGTACATTTTCCAATTAACTCGTATTTATGAATCCAGACACACTTTGCAATTTAAATAAGTCAAACATGTCACATTGTGTGCGGTGGAAGATAATTGTGCATTCTTCCTCCTCGCTCCCCCAGCTCTCCTCACCATGAAGCAATGTTTGGTGATCTGGAGCATCTGCAAATGTAAATAAGTTACTGCTTTTAGCCTGACAAATAAAACTCTTTTTTATTTAATTGGTTGTTCGTATCTGAAAAAAATAACACTTTGAATAAATCACTTTTCACTTGTAAACTCAATAAAGACATTTAATAAAACGAAAATCTGTGAAAGCAGTTTGTACTTCTTAGTAGTAATTTACAAAGTGATTACACCATAATATTTTCCTAAAATGCAGCAGCAACAATGATATTATTTTTCAATTTTTAAATCAAAGAGAGTCTGAAAAGCATAATGACATATTAATTATTCCAGTTTTGCTAAAAGGACTGTAGATGTTGTCATGGAAACTGGAAAATGTTTTTTTTTGTTAAACAGCTCATTAGCACAACATGTGATTGAGATTATTGTTGCAAATTAATTACTTATAAAACAAAGAGTGATAAAAACCTGATATTTGTCAGTTTTCTTTGAAGATGTTTACAAATAGATTTTCTTGGACCAAGGTCATCCTAACAGATTCCACTGAGAGCTTTTATTTGAGTCCAATTATTTATGCATGATCAGTTTGTCCATAGAAGTACAAAAGCTTAGAGATATGCAGCTCCAAAGCTATTCACTCCATTGGTTGTTTTAGCCTTTTTGTTGCTTTAACAAGTCAATTACGATCAACATAATTTTACATTTTTGATAAGATAAATTTCAAAAAATTAAAACCAACCGTTAACGCAGGGGTCCCCAAACCTTTTCCTGTGAGGGCCACATAACTTTTCCCTTCTCTGCTGGGGGGCCTGAGTCAGTTTGTAACAGAAAAAGTGTGACGATTGCAGGAGTGTCTAAATGTAAAAATGTATTGTTTTCCAGAAAGCACAATCAAATAACCCTCTCTGAGTTCTTCACAGAAAAAAAAAAATCCAGGAAATAAACCTACCTATTTATACCTCAAATTGTCATAATGATCCCAGTATTATTTAAAAAATGAAATAAATATCTCCTTTTTCCCTTCAAAGCTATTTAACTGATCAACAACATTCTCAAATTTCAATTCCCTATTAAAACCTAATTCTGTTTTAATGGGCGCTTTCTTCTTTTATTTCCAATTTTGACTTCCAATGATTCACTTCCTGCTAAAGAGCCCCCTGGTGGTTGAAGAAAAATCCACATATAAGCCACAAGGTTCAAAGCCTAGGAAAAAAGTAGCGGCTTATAGTCTGGGAAATAAGGTATATGAAAAAAAATCTAAATGCTCTCTGGTATTGTTCAGGGGGCCGGACCAAATGTGGAGGCAGGCCGGATGCGGCCCGTGGGCCGTAGTTTGGGGACCACTGCCTTAAAGGGACAATATTAGGTATTTTCTAGGCACACAGTACCATTTTATAGCACAATCTAGTAACTATGTTACCTTCAGTTGTTATAAATGCTGTATGTATTAAACATGACTTAAAAGAAATTTGACATTGTAATTCAGCACATTGAAATTAGGCCGCTATCTCTTTAAGAAACTCCTGCTTTTTATGAAACTCTGCCTTTAGGAAGTCATTACAACATGGCTCCTCTATTAACACTAACAATGTTTACACCAGCATTGCACTGAGAAGTAGGTCATTTAATTAGCTCAGCAGTTCACCAGCTTTTTGCTAATGGCTGCTGTCTAGTCTGAAGGAGCGGAGTGGGGAGGCGGTGTGGAAACTGCAGCTGCAAGGAGGCGCTTGTTGCTACCAAACATTAAGACACACCCAAATGGTTGCCATGGGAGATGAAAGGATTTCTCAAAATTGCATGAAAGAATCAAGGCAACACTCCATGTATGTTTTTGATGAGGGAATAACAACATAACATTATGTAAAGCTCAAAAAAGTTGATTCTGCATAATATTGCCCCTTTAAATAATGGGTCATTACATGTTTCAATATGGAACAGTATTGAATAACATTAGAAAATTCTGTGTAAAACAGCCTGTTATTTTAAGCCAGGAGACTTTAGTGGACATATCTCTATTTTCCAGATCCCGATGCTTTTGGAGATTTTATTTTTTTTTTTTGTTGATATCTGCACAACGGGAAGGTCAGCTTCGCTGTTAGGAGTTAAGTGATTTGCACAGACACTTCAGCGGAGTCTCTGATTGAACAATGATCCTATAATCAGTCAAATTATATTGCCGGTTCAATTTGCTCTGAAACTGTGGAGCAGACCCTTCTACCCACCCAGTGTCATTAGATGCAATTTTACCGACTATTTCACTTGCTAACCACACTGAAGAACCATTAATGTGTTTCAAATGCGACTTTCACAAAGAAAGTCTTTGGAATTTTTCTTCGCAAATCTATGACCTGAACCTTCAGAGCCAAATAAAGACAGTCACAAAGTCGGCCTTCTATCAACCTGAAAAATATTTCCAGGATTTAAGGACTAATGTCTCAACAAGAGCTAAAGCAGTGTTTTTCAACCACTGTGCCGCGGCACACTAGTGTACCGTGAGTGATCATCAGGTGTATTATAGCCGTATTTTCCGGACTATAAGCCGCTACTTCTTTCCTACACTTTGAACATGCGGTTTTTCTATGGATTTTTCTTCAACCACCAGGGGGCTCTTTAGCAGGAAGTGAATCATTGGAAGTCAAAATTGGAAATCAAAGAAGAACGGGCTAATTTTCATTTAGAACAAGCACATGCTAGCAGCAGGAACGACAGAGAATGTTTTCAAACTCATATGATGCAGCTTCTAAGTTGAGGAGTATCGATCTGGCAGAACAGGAGGGAAATAAAGCCGCTGCACGTAAACTTGGCTTCAACAAAACCGGATTTGGAGACGGAGAACTGCGTCCTTAATATATCCAGCAGTTATTAGGACGCAGCCCTCTGCTGGGTCCTTATGTTGGTGGTGTGCCTCGTGATTTTTTTCAATTAAAACAATGTACCTTGGCTCAAAAAAGGTTGAAAAACACTGATCTAGAGAAAGACATCCATGTGTTTATCTTTTGTCTCATCGATTACTGCAGCACTGTCTTCACAGGTCTGTTTAAAAATCCTCCAGCTGCAGCTGATCCAGAACGCTGCTGCTGGCTTTCTGACTAAAACCAGGAAGATGGAGCACATCACCCAGTTCTAAAATCCTTCCAATAGTGTGTGTGCGCACGTGTCCCTGTAGCTCAGAGAATAGACTTTAAAATACCATTTTTAGTTTGTAAATTACTTAATGGCTTAGCACCAAAATATATGAACAACCTGTTATTAATGACCAAGTCTACAAACAAAATGAAAAGCAGTCAAGGTTGTGGAGGATGACCTGGGAAGCCCAAAAACGCCTGGATTGAGGCAACTTCCCTGCCTTTTGTCCATTTAGGGCCCATGTAGCGCCCATGTGGGCTCTGGCCCTACATGGGAAAACCCATGTGGGGCCATCGTGGAACCCGCGGACAAACCCATATATCAGCCCTCCTTTCCCCCACATGGGTCACACCTACGCATGTTTACTACATTAACTACAGCTAACACTACTAACCGGAGCTTATGCAAAATCAAAACAGATGATAAATGGATCACCTGTTTCCTCATAACTCAATATTCTCCTATATTTAAGAAACTCTTCTGTTCCTGATGCCCACTGTAAACAGTTTGAGTTAGAAACTGCAGCTGTACACAGCGAACTGTCACAGTCATACTTCAGCCGACTCCCTCCATCATCCTTCTCATCTTCATTTTCCCTCGTCCTTTCTCCATTATCTTCTATTTCAACACGCTCTGGTTCAAATTGAAGGGGCCTACCGTTGCCTATTGTGCCAAGATTACTGCTGTGGCTGGGCAGATCTAGCTAGTGCTGTAGCAGCCATCATACGTTATCTACCATGGAGGCATTGCAATGTAAACAACATGGCAGCGTCCATGTGACAGCATTTCTTCAATTTATGAAAACTACAGAACCACTAGCATTTTCAGTCTTGTTTTTACATTTGAAATAAATGTTTCTCAAATAATGTCTACTGTTGCAGCTAATCGTGGATCCCTTTCAGACGTGGACTGAACCTGAATTCTACCAGGAGGGCAACAGTTCACATGCTTAGAAACAAAAAGTGGAGTTGATCAGACTCAGTGTAAATTAAATGGGTTACATTCATGAATTTTCTATTTCAGCCGGGCAGAGGATATGTAAGTAGTGTGTGTGCGCGCATGGGTGTGTGTGTGTGTTCATTCATCTCTCTTCACCTGCTGTATTTCAGAGGGGAGGTGCACAAGCTGCTAACCAGCCATGAATACAGATGAGGTGCTTGGTGTGATGTGGCAATGAGTTCGTGACAAGGCTCAGCAGAGAACTAACTTGCCACATAATGAGTGATCCTTATCGGCACAGCAAGATCCACACAAGTTTAAGTGAAAGGCCAAACTCAGACAGATACAAACTTGGCACCCAGTCTCTCAAGCTCCGGGAAGAGACTTTAAATGTGTTTCTTTGAAGGTTCCCCTAAATCATCGAGGTGGTTCAACATTAGGTAAAAATCCAACTGATTCCCAGAAAAGAATCTCTTTGCTCATAAGGAAGGGAGTCTACAGTGTGTCAGTAAAGGAATGGGAGAAGCTGCACATTCTTCACCCCACCTTACAACTGTTTTTCTTTTTAAATATTAATAACCATGCATCTGCTCTCCCAGGCTTCTTAATGACAAACTAATAGCCACTTTTCACATGAGTAACTTATAATGACAGGTGATTATAATCAATTAAGTCACATGGAATCAAAATTAGCATTACATATCAAAATGGCTATTTTTGGAGCTACTGTCGTGACTTGCATGTCCGTCCCTCAGAAGATAAAGAGAAGCCTCCAGGGTGGGGGGGTTCTTACGGGTTTCTGTGCTCATGCACTGAACGGCCTGAAGAATGCCAAATGCCTGACCTTCTTGCAGAGCCTTGATCATGTCCTGGGAGGGGCGCTAGTGGGGAATTCTAATGTGCTATTGTGGGACTGGGAGCAATGGACTCCCCATCTGAATCTGAGGAGTGTTTTGTTGTTGGAATTTCTGTGCTAGCCGTGGGGTGTCTGGACTCAGCAAATAATTTCTGAGATGTTGTGAGTTTGGTGAGTTTCACAGCCAAGCTGTGTGCTGATGAGCGTCACTTTCAGGGCTACTTTCGCCTAAGGATAAACCCCAACACTCTGTCAGTGGTTGGGTTCATTTTGTTCTACCTGTGCATGTGAAGGTTCCCTCCAGGTACTTCAGTTTCCTCCTACAGTCATGCCAAATTAAAAGTGCATGTTTGTGTTTCTTTGAGCTGCCTTGTGTTCGTCCTGTCTATCTCCAGCAGTCACCAGACCATCGGGCCTTTAGGAATAGACGATGCTTTTTACAAACACAGACCTCTGTCCAGTCAAGAGAACTGCAGGAGGTTGACAAATGTATCAGTGAGGAATTAGCAAGTGACCTGGATGTGTGTTGCATGGTAATTTGACTTTGTATGAGTGTGTCAGTGACCAAGGAGGAATATTTGGCCACAAGAATGAATATTCTTTAATGAATGCCAGGATGAGGAAGCAGCCTTTAAAGAAAGCCCAACATATTCCCAGTAAATTGGTGCATTTGTGTGTTTTTGTTGATTGCTTCAATGTGACGTGCGTCTCTGTGAAACTGTGCGGTTTGTTTGCAGGAACTCATTTGTTCTGCAGCCTCTGCTGTTTATATTCTGAACAGATAAGCTTTCTCCTCTTACAAACAGGCTCTATTCAGGTCTCTCAGTGTCAGCATGTTAATATGTGTGTGTCCATTTGTGCGTGCACATTGACATTTGCTAAGCTAATTGAAGAGCGCTCCTGTGGTAAACAAGCTGCACATTTCCTGTGCCACTGGAGCTGCATAGTGAGATGTCTATAAGTGCTGTGTGTGTGTGTGTGTGTGTGTGTGTGTGTGGTTGCATTCAGGTACCAACAAACCTACACTGTGATACTTGCATCATCACATCCCTCCTCATCCTCCTGCTCTTCTTCTGTGGTTTATTTTCTTTGCAATACAATTAACAACTGTTGCAACTGAAAACATGTCATCAGAATTAAGACATTTTTATAAAACATATTTATGATCTTTTCATTTTTAAAGTAATAAAATACTACAATACTCCCAGTCAGAAAGGGAAAAACAAAACTAACAGCGTTGACAACTGAACTTTTATGTCATAAATGTATTAAGTGGGAGAACAATTGTGACACATGAACTTATCACAGTTAACCAGATTTTGTGATGATTTGACATTAAGCCGGGAAGGCCCTCTGTGTTTCATCATATTTTTCATTGTTGTCCAGCTTGTTCCAAGGAGCATGTATTCATTAAGACACATTAGCTGAAAACTGATAAGTCTTTTATCCAGAAAGTATCAAAGTAATAAACACATGTAAAGTTTGACAATCAGGTAAAGATTTAGTTAAAAATGATGTTCTACAGAGTTATCAGCAACAGTTTCCTTACTGTATTGTTTTTCAGAAAGCACAAATAACCCTCTCTGGGTTCTTCACAGAAAAAATCCAGGAAATAACACTATTTATGAAATTAATACATATTTTCAGGACTATAAGCCACAGATATCTCTGCGGCTCCAGGTTTTCCACAATGATGCAGCAGCAGCAGAGGGGGGCGGACACCCAAAAT
>NW_006800190.1:582127-594976 GCF_000485575.1 Poecilia formosa | reverse complement strand
TTTCCCAGGTTATCAGTCACGACATGGTGACAGTATCAACAGTTACATACTGCTGCTTTAAGGTTTTTGAGATTAGCAAAACATGGAAAAATATTAGTTAAAGTTGCTGTCACTGTTTTCTAAAAATGCCACAAATGTTTTCAAATCATTCAATGGATTTTCTTTGTTTTCCTTATTGTGATTTGTTTTTGTATTTTCACACGACTGAATTATTTCCTTTTCGTCAGCAAAATTGATCCCATAGAAATAGAAAGTAAAATGTTAGCAGAGATGAGAGGAGGGCAATAGTGGTGTGTGGATTATCTGCAGCAGGTGAGTGAATACTCTGTCTCATGTAACCGTGCGTTGAGTTGGTTAAAACCAAGAAAAGCTTTAACTTGGTAGAATATATATATATTTTTTTTAACTAACTTTTGAAATTTAAAGTATCAGATGGTCAAAGTATTTGTTTTCCTGTGTTCTAAAATCCAACTTTCAAATAGCAGTGGGGTTTTTTGTAAAATGTTGCCGTTTTTTTGTGGTCGTGCATTTGAGCATGTTGAGGAAGATAAAGAATTTGTGTTGGGTGACACTCTGACGCATATATGTATGTTTTGTGGAGGTGTTTTTCATTGTGCATGTTTACTCTTCCTCTTGGTTGCCACAGAAAGCAATCTAAATGGAGATGCTTACTGCCGTCTTTGCAGAGACAGTATAAAATGAATGCAATCATAATGTCCTTCTGCCCTCGTCTCTTTTATGTTTGCTCCCTGTTTGAATTTTCCTTTTTTTTTCTGTTTTGTCTGGACCGTATATTTGACAGATCTTCTCTGTGTTTATGTGGCAGTGTGCAAAAATGAACAACCTCGTCAAAGTTGTTTTATAGAGTGCGATGAAGATGATCACACAGGGATCAGTGTTTCTAAAGACATTTTGTGAGGTCTTTAGGAAGTTAAAAGTCCTTATTTTCCTTTACAAGTTAATTACATTATTGCTTAAAGGCAACATAGTAAATTCTGATGCACCTCAAAGAATTAAAATATGCTTTATGTCAGATTAAAAGTAACTTTTCCACAATGACAACCTTTAAAGTGGTACTAACATACTTTTCACTAAGTCCACATTACTGTATTCATTTATTTTGGTCTGATGTAACTGTTAGGATCTCGAGATGTTTTGTCATTATTTGGATTCCTTAGTTTCTTATCTCTGTTAGTTGCCTTGTTTCCATTTTCACATCAGTGTCTTCTTAGTGATTCTAGTTGTGTTTATTTCTTGTGTCCAGTCCTTTTCTTAGTTACTCTAGTTTTTAATTATGATTTTATGTCTAGGTGTTTGATTAGATTCATTTCCCAGTTCCCACTGTACTCTCCCTCGCCCACAGAGTGTTACTTCCTGTTTCTCTCTCCTCAGTCTGCTTTCTGCACTCATTAACCCATCAGCTCATCAGCCCAGGTCTTTTGTTCAGCATTCAACCTGCCAGCACCTCATTCTCAGTCCCTCCTCACTGGTTCCTTCCGTTACTTTCCTGGTAACGGTGTAAACACTGTATTCTTCCTGGCTGTTTTTGTGGCTTTTCATGTGGATAATGGATTTTGTTCTGGCTAGCTGTGCTGCCATAGGTTTTTGTAATTTGTTTGTTCTTATTTTGTCATTAAATCTTCAAAACCCATTTGACACCTCAGCTTCTCTGCTTTTGGGTTCAATCTACAAACGACTTACCATAAAAAATATTCTACACATAAATGTTATTTTCAAAGAATGTAAGCTACAATTATTGAATCTTAACCAAAATCAAATGACTTAGGCTTAAAAAAGGTAGTAATAATAATAATAATAAATAATGTGACACGGAAACTACACATAAAATCAGTTCCTTTTGTAAATGTGTCACCATTATGACATTATGATTATCATAGGAGCTCATGCAAACAGCAAGAGGACTTTTTTTCTTTGTTCTCGGATAACTGATCCAAAGAAACTCATTTTCATCTGACCTGTTTGAGGTGCAAGAAGCTTAACCTCCAGCCAGTCATCAGCAACGTGACGCTCATTAAGACTTGTGTCCTGCACTCTGACCTCACTTAGGGTCGTTAGGGTTATGGGGTCAATAAGTTTGCATGGATATCAAGGCTGATTTGAATGTAACTAATGAGTGCTTCTTTATGGCTCTCTGACAATCAAAAATATGCAACTATGTCCTTAAGTAGCTAAATATCACTATATTTAAAAACTAATTAAATGTGATTAGTGTGTGCAGTTCATAGAAATCACACTTCTTTTTGTGACAAATAGGAATGTTTTGTTTTTTTTCAAGACCATTATTTGGTTTTGGGTGGATAATTGCTGTGACACATGGTCACAGCTTTACAATTACCCAAAAAAGAATTAGTAAATTGTTTTAATCACTTATTGGTATCACAATATATTGTGATAAAGTTTTATACAGCCAATCCCTATGCACAAAGTCTACACAACTCCCTAAATATTTACAACAAAAACCCAATAATGTTACTTAACACCATGTAAAATTTTGAAATGTTTGTAAAACTGGATGCTCACCAATAGAGACGTTCATGTCGCTGCCTGCTTTCAGGTTCATTTAGTAAATAATTATTGGACCACATTGGGAGACTCGCAGGACAGTGAAATTATATTTCCTTCACTATGAATGAAAATGAAACAGAAAAAGTAACAACTTCAGAATAGATCTAAAGGAATTTATACCTCAAAGACATGGCAAGACTTGATCCTTATAACCCCATAAAACATTTCAAAACCCCAGCATACATGGCAAAATGGAAAATAGTACGACAGCAGTGTGACAAATGGATGTTAGCCTGTGAAAACTCTGCAGAGATTACATTTTTGATGGTTATTAGATCAGTTCTACATTTTATTCGTCCTGAATGTTTGCATTGTTTCTTTTGAAGCAGCTTTGTTTTACCTGGAGGGAAAATAAATAATTATTTTCACACCTAATAGTGCAGTAAACTCCAGTACTGCTTGGAGATTGCGTCTGCCAAGAGTACAAAGAATGGTGTCTTGTTCTTCATTGTGAGAAAAGTTGCTCCTTTCATCTCTTTTTAAGTATGTTGCATATTTTTATGTGACGTGGGTCTGTGTGACCGCTCTACTCTGTTCATGGATGCCATAACGTCTTAAGTGATTTGTAAACTGGTACTTATTAGATGATATTTCTATCATTGCCTTTAACTCCACCTCCTCCATGAGTAGTTTCTCCGGTAATCTTGCTTGTTTTAAATTTCAATGGTCTGCATTATAACCATAACACTTAGTTTTTGTCATCCAACTTGCAAAACACCAAAACCAGTTGGATTTCTTTGTATACTGTGCACCAGTCACTGACTCAATTTTTAGATCAATTCTCAGATTTCGTAACTTGGAGTTAACTTACTGTTAAACACTGATAAAGACATGATGGTCGGCTATTTTATAAGCCATGATGACACTGGAAATGTTAGCCTAAATACAGCATTTTAGCTAACTGTAGTTTTGCTTAAAATACCTAGAGACCTACCTGGTCTTGTCTTCATAACATTGCTAACGTTGGTTACAATGTCCAGATCTTGACAAAACATTAGTTGTAAATTATTGCCTTTTAGTAAATTAATAGCTCATCCACTTCCTGCTTTTGGATTACATGACTTGAAAGAAACAAGATTTGAAAATCTGGGTTAATTATAATAGATATCCTCATCAGAATATTCTGTTATTGTGTGACAGCATGCAGCTCTTGTCGAGACCAAATAAGTGTTTTGGAAAAGAGGCAAAACATTTCCAAAAACAGAAAAAGAATGCCTGTTATTAGCTTAGTCTTTGGTTATTATTTTTAGCTGATCCAGCTAGCGGTCATGTCTTTATTTAACCCCATTAGACTTTAAAGCTTTCAAGATTGTCTGACAAGGTCCAGAATTGTCTTGTACTTTGTCTATATCTGGCTAATGTAAAAAAAACAACAAAAACATCAGTTTTACAATTGCAGTGTTTCCATTGACTTGTGATGAGAAAAGAGTTTCCATTGTAGTTCTGAGAAACAAATCTATCTCAATATGGCTGAAAAACCACCTCACACAAAAACCTCTAGCAAAAACTGTGATTTTTCAAAATTGGTGTGTTTTAATTAAGCAAATGTATCTTCATGTTTTCAATTTGAGCAATTCTATGATTAGTGGAAGTGCAGCTACTGTTAAGTTATAAAACCTTTGTATGCTCTTTTATGCAAGTTGACTGACATTTATTAGGAACATCATGGCAGGCAGTAAAGGTCAAGAAAACACCAGTTCCAGACTGGAAAAGGTAATGATTTAACATTCATATCTTAGTTATGTACCTTTAGAAAGACTAAAACAAGACTAAACACCACGTTAGTTCCCACAGTTATTTCCTGCAATAAATAGATGCATCACTGACAGATAAAATAATCTATGGTGTGACATAGAAACTCCACTTACACAGTTCATGATCATCATACATTGTCAGGGTTTTGTTCTAACAATATGCAGCTAGAGAATCGTCTTCTCTCTTTGCCTGTTGCTGTGTGTGTGTGGACAGGCAGATAAGTCTGACCCGGCTGGTCGTGTTTGTCTAAACCACCGAGTCACAGCTGATTCTCTTAGATTGGCACTTAGGAAAGTATTTAAACCATCCTATAAGCATCTGAAAGATACATTTTCTACCTCAACACCACCCACACAGAGCAAAGACAAACATGGCAGCAGCGTGTGAGCATCTGTACAACCAGTGAAGAAATTCAAAGAGCAGGTTGATGACAAAAATGGCTGCTTATGATTATTTTGATTTGTTTTACATATCAGTGTAAGGATGAGGACGAAGATCATAATATTCATCAACAGCGATCTCTTCCAAGAGCCCTGTGGGTAATGAGGCCGAAGAAGCACAAGGTCACAAGATCAAAGTGGATTCTTTGATCAACTTAATATAACATTAGCTGCATTTCCATTGACCATAAAAATACACAAATTTAAGTTACAAAAGTAAATTTGCTTAACAGAAACGCTGCAGTTAGGAAAAAAACAAACACTTTTTTAATAAACATTTGGCACTAGTCTGAAGAAGATCATCGGCCATATTGAAATATATTTATTTAGCAAAACTGCAATAAATACAATGTTTTTGCATCACAGGAGTCGAGTGATCAACAACCAGATGTTACTACCGGCAAAAGCTATGAAGAACAAGACAGCAGGAAGTAGCAGGAGGATGATGGCTTGTTTTTGCTTTTTTCTGACAATGTGCAGCTGGCTCCACCAGAGATTTATAAAAAGTTATGTGTCATTCAAATGTGTTGAATCCAAAGTTCGTCCGTAAAATTGACGATAACAATCTCCCTAAATCTCCACACATGTAGCCGCTCCCAAGTACAAGAGGCTGAATAAGACCCCAACGTTTCCTCTGATAGATGAGTTCTAGCAGCAAGGCTGAATGATGAATATACTTCATGGAAGTTTTTACATCCGTTGCTCCCATGATTTTTAATAAGTTACTGGGTGAACAATCTTATTCAGGTGCAATTTTAATTGAATTTCTTAATTAATGGAAACAACGTGATTGTGAAATGAATTTTTTTCGACAATAACAGAATTCAGACAAAGATTTGCGCAAATTTGTAATAAAAATGCAACTGGGCCACCAGGGAGTCGGGATATTGCCAACAATAACCAGCATATCAGATTGTTCTTGAGAAGCCTTGAAGGACAGTCAATACTGAAAATATTCAAGTCCTGATATTAATTTAACTCATTAGCATCTTATGAAATGTTTGTAACTGCTGTCCATCCAAATGCACCGTTGCCTTGAGTTTGTCAGATTTCCCGCGAGTAGAACAAGCACTAATTTGCACGTTGCATCCTAAATAAAGTCTGACACTTCCTTTGTGTCTCTACACAGTTAGAACTTGACATGCCCACCTACCTAAAACACGACACCTTTAACAATTCACAGGTACAGTCATTAAAACATAAAAAAAAAATAAAAAAATCAAACGTACAGAACTCCTGACATCCAGACAGCCGCTCTGTGTCTGTCGCTGCGTCTCATCCCGTTAGCCGTGTCAGTCGGGCTAATTGACAGTTCATTACCATGTTGTTCTCGTCACACCGGGACTCCTGACAACTCCCTGCTTTTATTACACAAGTTCAGTTTTCTGTTTGGCATTAAAATTAAAAGGCATTTCAAAATGAAACCTTTTTCACTCAGTCTTGAAAGGTTTAGTTAAAAAACAAACTGTCATGCTTGTTTGTGTTGACTGAGACGTAGTTTATGTCACAGCTCTGCTTTTGTCCTTTAATATCTTTGTCACTTTGCGTATTTTCTTTTGCTCTACAGTAATTATTGTTAGCTTGTTCTTCAACACAGACATTTCAGGCCTGTAAGTTGATTTTTGCCTGTTGCCTGACTGTTCACACAGTAAAGTAGGTAAAGTTTTAGGAGGAGAAAAACTGTTAAGTCGTCTCACCTTTTTGTTATTCTTTCTGCCTGGTTAATTTTGTTCAAAGGTTAGAAATGAGTCAGTTCACTTCAAAGAGACGTTCAAATCATCTATTTTGTACATAGTATATTTTTCCAGAACAAGATTTTATCCCAAATATAGCTTTATATCAATAGTTTTGAGGATGAAGTTAACAAAACGTTTAATTATCTGTATAAGGTGAAAAGAATGCAGCGTGTTTGTACAGAGGAAAATGATGTATTAATTTTCATAAAATATACAATTTTAAAATATACATGTCAAATACCCATTTAGTTTTTTTGTACAAATGTTTTTTGTATTAAAATTTTAGTGCTATTTATTATGTAGAAAATAAAAGGGAAGTGTAGTAAACAGTAGAGGGAAAAGGTAGATTTGAGTTGTGTTGGCAGAAAAAATTCTCCTTCTGCACAATTAAATACAACAATTAAGACAAAGCATTAACATTAAACATCACCCAACTATGAACACGGAATGATTTTCACTAACAGCAAGAAAGACGGAGCGCACCGTACCGGCAGTGCAGCAGCGCCATGACAAAAACAAACTTGTTCAGCCCTTTCTTCTATTTTGTTTATTAAATCTACTAGGTATGCTCCAACCAGGTTTTTCGATACCGGTCATCCATTGGTGCCGATCACCAATACCGATCACATGGATTAGTTGTTAATTTTTCTCTTTAGGTGTTAGAGAACTCTGTCAGGTGGAGCTCGATCGGTGCGACGTCTGTGAAGTATTACTCCCCAATTCTATGAGACGCAGGTAATCTTTCAGCAACAAGAGACAGTGATCTCTGATCACTGATCACTGATCATGCACTTTTTCACAGAAACTGGCTGATCGTGATTGGTAGCCAATTGATCGGCACGCCACTAAAATCTATATTTTTTAAATATATGGAATAACAAGAGCTACTGCAGAGCACTGTCAGCAAGAAAAGTTGTAAAAAACAAAAAACTAACTTTCACTAACTGAGATTCGAGTCCTTTTGTTCTGGATAAAGAACTGTTTGAAAGAAACGGATCGTTGGTGAACATCTAATTAATGGTTATGTGGTCAACAGGTTGGAGGTCAGATAAACCAACAGACATTTATCTTCATCTACAATATGCAGTATTTTTAATCAGTATTCAATATTCGGTCTTTAATTTTACTATTTTACTTTCTCAATTTTGTCTAATAAAGTAACAAAACCACTTCACAAATTTGAGAGCTGTTTTATTAACGTCTGGGTCAGCAACAAATCCCAAAACCTTGCAACACACTAACAGATAACGTCCAACTGTCTTCAATTTCAAAAGGCAAAGATAAGCTGCTTGATGTACAGACGTCCAGAACAGATTTTTTTAAAAGTCTGACATTGTTGCAAATGCGGTATCTCCACCTAAGACAACTTGCTACACAAATTTCCGCCTTTCAAAAATGCATAAATACATCTTGTAAAAATTTCAACATTCATCCAAGATAAAATGTTGCATAGATTTGCCACTGCTATGGAATTTACATTAGTAAGATTAACTATAGAAAACTCATTTAGTATTAAATGGTGCATCATATACAACATGAAAGATGATATGTTTTGTCACATCTAAAGCCACGTAAAATATATTTTACGTCACATGATGTGTTAAGAAAACTAAATATGTGAGAGAATCTTCAAACTTAAGCATGTATTTGGATTGTTGGTGAAGTCGCTCTCAAAACGTTTCTGTAAGCTACGGTTACGTTTCTAGGCGTTCTACCAGTATCCAGTTGCTACTACAGTAAAATCCTAGAGAAATAATTATCCTTAGATAGTTGATAAATGTACCTTTTTATAAAGCTGAGATCATGATTAATCTTCAATCTGCACTGGTGGCACATGATAAATCTTTAGGTCTTGTGGCTAAAACGGCGATGATGTGAAGACGTTTTTCGTTTTTCTATTTATTCCACATTCCAACCAGATACTTAGAAGTTTTGCAGTGAAGCTTTGATCACACACCTCCTTCAGGAGTGTTTATGCTCTGTTTGAAATATAATTTGTCTTCAGTCTTGAAAGGTACAATCAAACTCTATACTCGCGCCTGGCAGCACAGTGCCCAAAATATCTGGATTGCAAACTAATGCAGTCTTCTGTGGAGTATTTTATCATACCTGCTTCAGTGCACTTTGATCAATATCTAATGAATCCTTCTCCCTTGGAGCGCCTTCTCTGTAGATAAAGTAGCTACGTCTGTTTGTACAGTTCATGTCTTTTCAACTTTGTCATCCAGACTCATCCCAGTGTCCATTGTTCTCTTCAGCTTCCTATTATTGTGGTTCTCAGTGATTGTTCTGTACTTTGTTTTAACTCAGTATTCATAACTAACTTGGTTTAGTCATATGAAAATGCTTACTGTTGCAATGTACAAATTTAAAAAACAGAAAAGCACAAGAAATTGTGCAATTTGAAATTGCTGTTGTACAATTTCAAGTGCAGCAGCACTTGAAACCTTTGTTTAAAGGTGGATGGAATTATGATTTATGATAAGGCTGAACCTTCACTTTATTGTAGAGATCCAATTCCAATTTTTATGGGTCACGATTTGATTCTGAAACGATTTTCAATTCAGAAATGTTCTACTCAGTTCAATTCTGCTTAAATTACACGACTAGAGGAAAAGACGATGTAAACAAATGGAACATTTATTTAAAACAATTCTACAAGGTTCGATGCCTTAGCTGTATCTGAATTCAGGGTCTGCATCCTTCAAAGGAAATAAAGAGTAGAAGTTTGTTTTTTAGCCATAAATGACTCCTGATTTCTGTATTATTCTTCACTGTTTGTAGTCAGACGTGTTCCATAGTAAAACAATTTAAATCTATTAGATGATTCTAAAATGTACAAACATGCATAGCACGATTCTTCGAGAAATGAATACAAGCAAATTATTCATTTTCAAATATAACACTCTCCAGATCTCAGATAAGACATTATAATTAAATAAAACTGTTATATTTGAAGGCTTAACTTTAATCAGTCAAACTGATTTGCTCAGGAATAAATTAAATATGTTAATAAACCAAACATTTCACAGCTAGTTATTATACTATAATATCGGGGAAAACTATCGGGAGTTTTTCAAACAATGTGCCAGGAGTCAGGCGTGTATCGGATTGGTATCGACAGACAATGATATCGGTATCAAAAGTAAAAAAAAATGGTTTGGTGCATCCCTTAGCATCTTAGTACAATTCCTGTATTTATCCATTCAGTGGATAATTTAGTTGGCTTTAGGAAGACAGACTTTTTAAAGAAGATTTGAAAAAACACTTTAAATGTTACAACATACTTTGAAACCCTTCTGGCTGCTTTGCTCACTTTGGTTTTACCTCTACAAACAAATATGTTGGGGTATCACGTCCCTTTGAAGAATTTAGGTCCTAAGTTTTCAGAATAGTGGGAAATGTTTTGTTCTTTATCTCTAAAGACTAAAATATGTGTTATGTCAGTCTGGTATACTTAACACAGACAACAGAGCCACGATAGAGAAAGCTCTCAAACAGGCCTGTTCAAAACCCGACACATGAGCACAGAGAGGCGAGGCGCAAACCTCAATTGAACATAACAAGTGTGTCTTTGTTTGCAAAGCAGTTTTGTTGTCAGACAAAGCTGAGGCAATGCTGTTGTAATTACACTCTGGCTCACAGGGAGCCACTGGTTAAGCTGTTACAAGTCGAGAGTGAAAGCTGAGAGCGGAAACAGACATCAGAACAAGAAGGAACTGTCACGGCGCAACATTTTCACAAAGTGAAGCGCAGAGAAACAGAGAAAGCGTTGGGGGAAATCACAGTCGTCACACAGCAAGATTATTAAACCGAGCCACTGAGAAACAGGCTCCGAAATCTGTGGAAGAGGGGGAAACAGAACAGCAGCAGAGAAACTGTAGAGCAGCAAACACCGTTTCAAAACAGCTGGAAGAAAAGAGCCAAATAAATGTCCAAGAAACTCTGCATTGTAGCCGTGTTTTCATTGCAAAAATGCGCTAAGCTTCGTCGATACTCCACTAATGTTGAAAAAACACAATTTTGCAACTGTGGAGTTTCCAGAAAGACAATTAACATCACATGGGAATAAGTTTGTTCATGCGATAATCTCATTAAAAAACATAATTCTCTTCAAACTTCCTGTCATCTTGTTCGTCGTTTTCGCCAGTAGTAACATCCAATTGTTATTCATGTGATGCAAAAAATGGTTTCCATTGATATTTTGTGTACAAAGTACACAAATACGCAAATTCTGATACCACTGAAAAACCACCTCATTATTGGGCAATAACTTTTTAACAAAAATATGTTATTTTTCCCCAAATTTTCATGTTTCCTTTAAGGAAATTTATTTTCAGAATTTGACTTTGCACAGTTTTAAGGTCAGTGGAAATGCAGCTTTTGTTCATATATTCATTACGGTTGTAATATTTCACTTCACAGCAACATTGTTGTTGAAATTACAGTTTGTTATATAGGCAGTCAGATTTTTAATGCAAAACATTTCAATACTTAACTTTCAATGACTAATTTAAACTTTATCTCTTATTGGTTTCAGATCAGAAGTTATATCACAGATAAGCTCAAATGAAAATAAGTGGACCTCTTCTGAAACCTCTTATCCAGAAGGTTTCTTTTGTTCTGAGTGTGGATTGGAAGCATCAGCTTTTATAGTGTCAAAACTGAGTTTGGGTGTCAAACAAAACACAAATCATTTCTTATTGTTGTGGGAGAACTGCTAGCTGCTAATGGTGCAAAGGCTTCTTTGGCTTTACATTTCATCAAAATATTAAATAACTTCAATATTTGCAGCAGTCAAAGACAACTCAGAAAAGATTTGATGCAATATCCCAAACACTGGTGTCTTTCATTGATTTTTAACACTCCCTGATTGCAGTTAAAAATCATTTTATCTACAAATAATCTTGGAGGATGGTTCTCAGGCCGCCTCTATTGATGGGACTGAGACATTTTCTGTATTGGATGTGGTGGTAATGACCATATGTTGTAACGAACTGGTGATTCAAGTTGTATATTGCTTAGAATTACAGTATCATGGGAATTGTACTACAGAACCAAACTTCTGCAATGCCCTGATTATCCTTTCATCCCTGTCTTGATTTAATGTTTTTCATTAACTGGTTCCCCCATGTGCAACATAACATCTGAAAACTGGTTGATATCTAAACCATTAGACCTCCTACAATAAATACTTTGGCTCTTGATGATTTATCTAGGACTCTTGAGAACGGTGAACATTTTCAGATGAGTATGTTTCGCCATTTCCACAACATCTGAATATTTCTGATGTCTTGTGTTATTGTTGCATTAGTCAAAACTATTTCCATGACAACAACAATACAGATGAAATGGAGAAACAGAAACCTCATCAGCTGCCACATGCTTTAAAACTTCATCTAGAAATGGGCAGGACAGTACAATAAAGACAAAACCAAATGTTTCTTTCCTTTTGCTTTGCAATTTTTGAATCTTGACAGACAACCTTCAAAAGACATCAGCCAACTGCAGTTGAGTTATTCCAGAAATGGGTGAATAAGCAACAGAAATAGCTTTAAACACAAACTCAAACACTGAGTACATCTTAGGAAAGTGACTGTGTGTCACATTTTCACTGATACAATAAGTCAGTTGTGGTTTTAAATGAGTTTGAGTGACTTACAAATAACTAAACACGACTAAATATAAGTTCTAAAAAGTTGGTTGAACCACATTGTTAAACTCAAGAGCCAAACCATCTTCCTAAAATAAAAAAAAAACAAAAAAAAAATAGGATAATATGGAAACAACTGCAGAACCAGCAAGACCTAAGCCTGCGATGAACTGGAAGCTAGAAGAATACCAACATCACTGTCTCTAATGAAGTAACCAATAGTGACGACGGCTACATCACCATGGACCGGAACTGGAAACCAGCGCTTCTTTGCTGACCGGCAAAGCAGTGACTGCTTCAAAGCAAAATTTGACTTCCAAGTTGATGTAAATGTTTTTCTCCAGAAATTGCTTTTAATTGTTTAGTCACAATGACATGATGAGTTTGGATAAGTCAATGTGAGGCTTTGAAAGCAAAGAAAACTCTACTGCCTATTTCATTTCTGTTAGGGATGAATATTACTCATCATCTGTTGTGATGCCCAGTAGGACAATTCTATTCATTCACAGCAATCACAGACTTTTTTCATAAACATTTCAATTTAATCAAAACTCCTTCAACCCCAGTTGCCAACCTGTTCCATGAAGATAAAAATATAGTTGCTTTATAAAAATTCCCTTCTCACCCTCCCCGGGTGGTCTCTCTCTCTCTCTCTCTCTCTCTCTCTCTCTCTCTCTCT
>NW_006800190.1:565374-581564 GCF_000485575.1 Poecilia formosa | reverse complement strand
TATGAAGCCTAGGCATAAACTCAACCTGGGAGACTCTGTTCAGCCTTCAGGCATCGTCAATTACCAACCAGGACCAGATCATTGCTCTGCTCCGGCCAATCACCTTGCAAGAGCTCCTTCAAAAGGCCAATCAACCTCAGATTCACCAGCTGCAGCCGTGCTTCGAACTTACAGGTGCTTTTCCTACCTCTGTGACATTCAGTCAGATGGTTCAGCTGCCACCTCTCCATCAGTGATCCCGGTCCTTCCGTCCCCGGTCCGGCCCGCAGAAGCTCGCTCCGATCGTCTTTATTTTCTTCCATGGCTCAAATCCAGGGAATATCCTCCGGCCGCCTGCCGTGTTCCAGATGACTTTCAGCTACTCCTCACTGATCTCTCTAACCCCATCATGCCTTCCTTCGGCCTCCATCAGCGACGGCAAAGCAGGAAATCTTCCGTCCATATCTTCCCTCCTTCATGTTGCGGGCGTCCTCTGTTTTCCGCCGAGTTCCCCGCTGCGGCTCACCAGCCTGTCCTCTGTTGACGAGCACCAGAATCCTCCACGATTCACAGTCCTTATCTTCCCACCTCTGACGCCCATTGGCCCTCCCCGGCTCTCGTCTCATCGTGGACTCTCTCCTTTGCCAATCGTCTCTCCCAGCTCACCTCCAGGAGAATGCCGCCAGCAGACTGCCAGGCTCACTTCCGCGTGTCTCGGCTCGCAGCTGGCTCTCCAGCCTCATCAACCGACGATCTCGCTGCGCTCTTGGGGGCGTTGTCTAGGTAAAACGTACCTGCTCCTGACCCGACTCGTTCTTGTTCTGCTCGCTTGACGTCATGGTTAGTGCCCCCAAATCATGTGTATTCGGACTCCTGTTGCCGGTCAGTCTCAGCATCTTCAGGGTCATGTTTAGCTCAGTTTGTGTGCTTCGCAGAACCGGGCTTTAAGCAATCTAAATCTCCGCATTTCTAATTTCCCTGTTGTCAGTGTGTGGTATTTCCCCGCCCGGCCCCCGCTACCCTCTCTTCGCTCCATTACTCTAATTTGCTCTAGATTCTGTCAGGGATCCACAGCTGACTCAGTTTTGTCTCTTGAGCACATTTTGTCTTAAACCCAGCTGCCCGCTGGTCTCTCAGTCGCAGCATCACATTTCTTTAAACATTAAGTTAACATTGCAACCGTCTCGGAAGGCTCAGGACGCACCCACCAACACGCCGTGTTCCGGGGCCGAGTACTGGTTCTGATCATGCTGACTCTCTCCAAATCCTTCGTCTCGCCGCAGCTGGCAGATCGTCCTGTGTCCTATATTTCCCAGTCTCCCATGTCAATTCTGACTCCTTTAGTCTTCTTTTGCACCTCAGCGATGTGAACGCGTCCTGCTTTCCAGGTTGTTCACAGTTGCCGCGTCGCTCGTCCTGTCGAATTCCGTTGCTCTTTCCCTCGTTGTCAATCAGCTCGAACTCGTATTAAGGTGGCTTACACTCACTGAGTACATGGGCATGTGCATTAAGGAGGACCACAACATTTAGACGAGCTGTCAGTTCAGCATATGTAGAATAAAGATAAATAAATCTCTGGTGGTGGAGCACTCCACATGCATAACAATCGTTTTTTGTCTAGGGGGTTTGCTGCGCCTAACAAGGCTGAAACAGTCTGCAGGCACAGCCGTCTTTTCCGCACATCAAGGCCCGGATCAGCTTCCAAGTCATGGCAGCACCGCCACTCTCAGGATCGAAACAGTCTGCATGTGCTGCCGCCGTCACGCCTAACAAGGCCTGAAACAGCCTGCAGGCCATGACCACCGCCCAACTGCCTAACAATGCTTCAAACAGCTTGCAGGCCCACCGCTGTTGCACCTAACAAGGCTTGATCAGCCTGCAGGCCTTGGCCCCAACGCCTCGCCTAGCAAAGCTCCGATTGCTTGCAGGCCCGGCTGCTGTCAAACCTAACAAGACTTGATCAGCCTGCAGGTCACGGCATGGCCTCAGCCTGGCACCCTCTTTTGGGGGGAAGACTACCCTGAGCTTCGCCCTGAGCCGATCATCCAAGCTCGCAGCGATTCTCAGCTTGCACGTCCTCTAACGGTGTCCGAGCGCCAAATTCTTGGGCCAATAAACCGTCTAACTGCTGTTTTCTCTCTCTGTGTGAGTCTCTACAGATTGAAATATATATAATATGTGTTTTGCTGCTTTTCATGTAGAACTAGTCCTGTTACCATTACGTTCTCAAAGTTACCAAAATAAAAGCATACAACCTTAACTGTACTCTACAATAAATGAAAGTGACTTTAATCAGTTAACTTTTACAAATGCGTTTGCTGTACATTCAACTCGATTCAAAAATACTTTATTAAGGGAAAATAAATGTTCAAGTAACTTGTATCGTAAAAGTCAGAATCTGAAGAGACCACCGATGAAAACTGTTGGTGTATGTGGTGGAGTGTGTGGATAACATCAAATTCCTGGGCATCTGCATAACGTCGGACCTGACCGGGTTGCTGACCACCTTTTTTCTGATGAAGAAGGCCTGACAACGACTCTTCTTCCTCAAAAAACTAAATAGGGCTGAACTCCCTGCTCAGTTGCTCAGGAAGTTCTATAGAGCCGTGACTGAGAGCATCCTCTGCCTTAGTATGACTGTGTGGTACAGCTACTACATAGTGCAGGACAAAAGGACTTGGCCCAGGTTGTGAAAACTGCTGTCAAGCAGAGCTTGTTAAAGGGGCAGTGTTATGTAACATCAACCTTTTGAGCATCACATCATGTTACAATGTTATTCCCTCATCAAAAAATACCAGGCGTGTTGCTTTGATTCTTTCATGCATGTTCGAAAAATCCTTTAATCTCCCGTGGCAACAACCAACAATCCCTCTGGTTGGGCGGGATCAGCAGCACCTGGGTGGACCTGGCACCGCCATCAAGGGCAAAGAACCTCCTCACCGCTGCATTTTTCAAGCTTCCACCTCAGACCTGCCCTCCCCCATTCAGCTCCTTCAGACTAGCCAGCAGCAGTCTGTCTAGTCCTTAGCTCATTATAGAAGCTACTTCTCAGTGCAGCACTGGTTAAAAACATTATTAAAGGCTTAAAGGAACAATTTTGTGATGACTTCCTGAAGGCGGAGCTTCAGAAGTGACACAGGGTCAATTTCACAGCACTAAATTACAAAGACAAATTCCTATTAAGTCATATTTCATATATAGCATTGATACGTAGAATTGTTTTAACTTCTGAAATTAACATTGTAACTTGATTGCGCTATAAAATGGAACTAGCATTTAGGCATTTCTTATACATATTAGTTGAATTGGGTATAATTCGGACCAGTAGATGGCAGCAAAGTGCATCCAATAGGATCTTTGATGTCTGGGAGGTAAATAATATTTTTTATTCTATTACTCTAGAAATTACTTGAGTCTTTTATGAGTCACATTTTGAACTTTCATGAGACCAAGTGGTTGCATTGGACAATTACGTTTCAAGTGAAGAGAGCAGACGCTATCAACCACACAGAAAGCTGGCATAACAGATGATGTTGATTGAAAACACTGAGCTTATGACGCTGAAGATCAACTTTGACAAAAAAATAAAAACAGAGTGAGACGAATTTAATTGCAGGAGTTCTGGATGTGTGGGCGAATAACGACATAATTATCTAGAAAAGAAATCAGCTGTTTTGCCCAACACTAGACGGTGAAACGCAAAAGGCCACATGGGGACAATAAGCTTCAGTTCCTAATTGTTTCTGGTGTAGAAAGAAGCCATATGGAGGGCAAAGCAAACTTGTGTTGCTGGTGAGCACTTAGCCCACCGGAACCATGCAGGAGTGATTCCACCAGGCGCAGAAGCCTTATTCTCCCCTCCCCCCGCTTCCTGGAATTGGAAGACCCTTGATGTTGGCGGCAGGGAAGCAACTTCTGGGTCATGAGACGGGCCGGGTAGCAGGGGTTTGCATGCTGAAAAGCACCCAATGGAGACTGAACGTTACAGGTGTCAACAACAATTTTAGTCATTCAGCGTGTTTAAGGTGAGCATGGAATAAGGAACAACATGCAGTACTTGTAAAAAGCACTCAACAACCAGAGGTTTTACCCGTTTTATTGCTCTCAGAAATGAACCATGATGAACAAATGTTGGCCAGAAAGAAAAAAAAAATCTCTAAGGATCCATTCGCTGGACAATCAGTATATGTGATTAACCAGTAAAGAGAATACTCCAAGAAAATCTGAGAAGATCTTATTGAAAAGTTTAAGTCAGGGGACAGACACAAAAAACTCTCTAAAGCACTGAATTTCAGAAAGAGCAGGAGTTCATAAAGAGACAGAGACCCATAGCGTTAAATTACAAAGCTAAATTTCTTTTAAATCTTTTTTGACATATAGAGCATTTGAAGGTAACAGTTACTGGATTATACCAGAATATCACACTGTGTGTATGTGACATAATACTGTATCTTTATTTTACCTTCAGGATCAATAAAGTATTTTTGAATTGAACTGACTTATGTGGGATATGAAATTGGGTCATCATTAGCTGTTTCAAAGTTTTCAGTGGGAGATTAGGTTGCTGATGTAAAAGATGAATTTATTTTTAGACTTTTTCTTCATCTTCACTGGGACATCAATCTATTTGTAGTTTAAATAGATACCTTTCTTACCTACAGCTTATTTTTCTTGATTGATGAAAGGGCAGATGCATTCATCTATATAACAGATTTTAATTACACATGCAGATAGCTCACATACATCTTCCTCCAGGTGTTACACCATGCATGATCTGGTTTGACAATTAAAAGGGAGACTAAAAAGGAATCTGATCGAGCATAACATTCCTCATCATGTTCCAATTTGTTTAATAAATACATTGTTTACTCTCCCCTACGGGCTACTGGCTCAGACCAACATTCATTACAGCTTCTTCACACAGGATGTCAATTATTAATTCTTCCATTTATGACCGTCCATTAGAATGCATGCTTCGAAGCTCACAGGAGGGATTGCGACAGGCTTTGTAAATAGATTTCAAAGAGCAAACGTGTTTTTTAACAAGAGGAACTTTTGCCCCTTTGAAAGTCCCTTTTCCCGCCCTCCCTTCATGTGTTGCATGCCTCATGACGAATTAAATGGAATAAAAACAAAGCTCATTTTTTAACTGATGATTGCTTATTGGAATCTCAGGCAGTGGCCCAGGAATGGTGAGCAGGTTGTTTAGAAAGTTAATGAAGAACACACATTGCATTCAGTCCCCTGAACCCTCAACTTCGAGCGAGTGTTTAATCGACTAATAGTTAGGCAAGGTTAAACTAATATTTTTAATGGGTGTTTTCACTTCCTTTTATGTCAGTCAGTAAGTTATATAAAATAACTTAATAAATGATGGTCTGGCTGTCAAGTTGTGTGATTGGGAGGTGAGGAAAATAATGGTGGACGTCCAGGTGAGTAGAAAATTGAGTCCAAAAGAAAAGAAAAAAAAAATCAATCTGGTGGGCCACCATGTGAGATCTCATTCTTTTCCCCTCACACGCTCCTCGGATGTAAGAGATTTTTCTCCAGGCCCCAGCCTCGATCATTTCAAGAAGCTTCTTCCGCCTATCTCTCACCTGTCTGGGGTTTCACTTACTCCACGATCCACCTCCGGTAAATGGTCACATGATCCCACTGTCTACAACCCCGGGCCGTCTTCCTTCGCCCGCTAAGGTCTCGCCGCACCGATCCACATCACCGTTTTCTTCCATTATCCCTCATTTTCTCCACCGCCGCTCTTCGCATCGTCTTCACATAGTTGCCACGCGATGGATCAGCCACGTCAACAGCTTCTCTCACTTCCGCATGCCGTCATGGTCAGCACCTTCCGGATTTCCCTCTCTACGCCCGTCTCGGGCTGTCAGGGTAAGACGTAGCATTCACATGTCTCATTCGCAACATTACAAAACGCATTTCAATTAGCCTACCCTCTCCCGAACTCGTAGGCCACTCAGGCTGCGCCCGAAATGCTTAAAGGCTTTTAACTGAATGATGAATAAATTGAATCGTCTTGTTTGGGGAGGCGCATTTAAACGCAATACGAGCTCTAAGATTCTCTCACTGGGTTTACTCCCGTGTGACAGCAAAGAGACCTGCTGCTGCTGCACAGGTGTGTGTTTAAATTATGGCAGCAACCAGCAATACGCTAGAGCTTCCCACAGTTTTCCCCCAATTAACTGACTGAGTTGAGCAATGCTGTTGGAGGCAGATAATGTTAAATAAATGATGAAAAGATTATACAAATGGAGCACCTTCAGCTTGTCGACTAGTAGCCTGTAGCCTGCTAATATGTTCAAAAGTGTGTAGGACTCGTTATTGAGTATTTTGGAAAAGATGCTCATATGTGTAGTTTTACTGCACTGTACCTTTTCATTTTCTTAAGTAATATTTCACCTGTGTTCATTTTGCCCCCAATAAGCCGATGCCCTCCATGTTAATCTTGTCTGGAGCCGGGGCAGCGTAGAGGGATTACTCATTCGTATAACAGCAGACGTATGACCACTCAGCTACAGAGAGCCGTGCAGCCTATTGTCTCGGGTTGTCTCGGTTACCGCATTTATCTCAGCTCCAACATCGGCTAACTTGTTGTCAATCGGCATACTACGTAATCTTTGACTGTGTGATAATACAAGTCATATTACCAATTGACTCGTGCACGAGAAACATATTAATCATCCAGTAATTAGGAGTTTTGCCTAAGTTGTGAAGGCGTCACACACTGTACAGTTGCGCTGTCGGAACGTGAAGTTGACTAATAATCCCTCCATGACAAATCTCGGTACAATCGTTCCAGACCTTTATCAATCAAACAAGCCATGAATTCTCGCTTACATCATCCATTATCTTCTCACATCAAATTTTGTTCAGTGTCCTATTCCCATCAGTACCCATCAGAGGCAACCCTAAATAGAAAGTAGTTTAGCTGCAAATTTTAACATTCATGCTTTCGTGTTTGACTTGTAGGAATTTCTTCCAGATTTTTACTGCATAGAGGCTGAATGCTGCTTCATGTTTTATCCCGGATGTGCAGTACAAAGCAAATTAGAAGGCCTACATGGTCAAGCAGTTGCTATTTTTGTGGGGGTTTAACAAGTGTTTCCCTGTCTTAGCTCAAGTTTAAGGCTTCTCTAAGTTGTCCTTCTAGGTAATTCTGGTTCTCAGAAGCTTTATTTGCCTCCCTGAGGACAAGTAACTGTCCTGTATTCCAATACTTTAAGCTCATGGCCCATGTGGTGTTTTCAAATTTCATCTCTTGTACAAAATCGTCAGCAATCTGCATACCATTATTTCCTAGGCCATCCTTCCCTTCTTGGTTGATGGCGTCTATCTCCCATCATATTTCAGCAGTCGGGCATGGCCCCTTTTTGGGGGGAGGAAACTCCAGCGAAGCTGGTGCAGCTTTAACCTCCATTTCAGCAGCTCGAGTCCTCAGCATTTTACTAAACCCGTTTCCCAAGAGCTAATTTCTGCAAGCGATCCCAGATCATCACTCTCCGCTACAAGTTATGTTTAAACCATAAGCCAAACCTCCACCATCTGTCTCATGTCTTCTATCGCCATCATTTAATTTCAGCATACCTGCTCGTTACAGATCTAGTCATTTTAACACTATTGCAGATAAGCTGTCTCTCTGCTTGTGCTCTGTCCAGTCCAGCTATTAGACAAGTCACCCATATCAAAGCATAATCTCATCCCACCTGTATCTTATTTCATATTTCCTCAGTTTTTCATCGAGTCTCAGCTTTTTCTTCATGCTCATCGTAGTTCCAAGCCCTGCATGCATGCAACCTTGGGGAGGGGGGACGGGGGGTGAGAAAAAAAAATTGTATAAATCATTCAGCTTTAGACTATGTTCACTGGTCTTCAAGGTATTCTCTTGGCCTTACGCCAACATCTTTGTCCGTTTTAAACAGTCCCTTCACATTATTATGAATCTCTTCTCTGCCCACTGTTCCCCCAGTGCCAGACGAGCACTGCGCAATTCTCTGGTGGTGGTTGGTCAACCTCATGCAAAGCGCATGTTCTTATCCTGTCTATGTTACGCATATCTTTTCCCTTTGTCCTTCACACCCTTATTTTCAGGTTTCATTCCAGACTGTAAGCCTTCGGCTGGCCTTCATCCTCCAGCCCAGCTCCACGCCATCCCAGTAACCCCTCATCCCAGTGACCCCTTGTCCAAGTAACCCCTCGGCTGGCCTTCATCCTCCAGCCCGGCTCCGCGCCGTCCCAGTAACCCCTCATCCCAGTGACCCCTTGTCCCAGTAACCCCTCGGCTGGCCTTCATCCTCCAGCCCGGCTCCGCGCCGTCCCAGTAACCCCTCATCCCAGTGACCCCATGTCCCAGTAACCCCTTGTCCCAGTAACCCCTCGGCTGGCCTTCATCCTCCAGCCTGGCTCCGTGCCATCCCAGTAGTCCCTCAGCTGGCTCATATCCCAGCGTTTCTCTCTTTCTATCCAGCGAGGCTCCTCTCCAGCCTGCATCTATCCTTCAGCCTTTCTCCAGGCGATTGTGTGTCCCCTAAGCTGATCCCAATCTCCTGCCTGGCTCCGCGCCTTCAACTATCCTTCACTCTCTTACCTGGTATTATTTTGGCCCTTTCTCTTAGCAGGCCTTCATTCTTCGGATGGGCATCATGATCAAATTTGATTGATCATCAAATCAATTTGATTGATAGAATCAAATTTGATTCCTCCTACCAGCTTCTCACCTTCTAGTCTTCGGCACTCCTTTGGCTGACAACCTGTACTGTATTTTTCTCTCTGCATCCTCAAGTCAGCTCACAAGTTTTAGGTCTCACTTTTCCTCGGGCCTCGGCCCCTTTTTGGGGGAGAGCATCCCTGATCAGTTATCGGGATGTTCATCGAGTTCACTTCAAATCTCAGCTCAAATCAGCTGCCGGGGCCCAAGTGCCAAAGAACTGTTATTCATTCCTGTCATTAAATCTTTTAATTGTTCCTTTTTCTCCGTCTTAGTCTTTCCAGATTGAACAGCAAATGTTAGATTCTTTGGGTCCATTTAGGAAACTCTTCCTGGTATTCCAGTGATTAAATTATTGATCACTGCATATAGATGATAAATCAACTCTCCAAAAAAGTTGTTGATATCTGATGACTAAAGTCATTTCATTCAATATTAACAATGCATTGTTTTCTCAAAAGAAAGTTTTGTCTTTGCTCTGTGAAATGATGTGTGGAACACATATGAAGTTGGTCAATTAATTTAATTAATTCTTAAACTCCTTTATAGCTAATTAGCCTCAATGACAAAATGTATAATCCTTGGCATTTATACACATTCATAACTGTGATATTATTATTATTTACTCTGTGAGTTATTGCCAAATATCTTGGTTCTTATTTTTTCCAGCCTTGTAGTTTATCCATACTTGTTCTGTGTGACTTCCCAAACATCCCAGCAGGTCTCACTCTTTCCTTTTCCACAGCTGTGCTTTTGTCACAAATCCCAATTACCATCCGATCCGTACGTTTCATCTTCACCTGTTGTCTGCTCTGCTTGTTGCTTTAGATCACAGCTGTAGAACTCCAGGCCCCGGCAACTTTTAGATGTGCCTCTGCTGCAACGCACCTGAATCAGATAATCAGGTCATTAGCAGGACTCTGGAGAACTCGTCTACATACTTCTGTCATTTGATTCCGATGTGTTGGACCAGCGCCACATCTAAGAAATGCAGGACGGTGGCCCTGGAGGGGACTGGAGTTTGACACCACAGCTTTAGATGGTTGGCCACTGGCACTTAAATTCATCCAGTTAGAGTTCCTCTTCTTTTCCTTATGCTTTACTCTTTTAGGTGTATAATACCATTAAAAATGAACCAGTAGTTTGTAAATGGCTCCCCTTCACCATGTCATGTTTACCTCCAGTTTTAACAGGAAAAACTGAAGTTTGGGGCGACCCATTGTCTAAAAGACACACCAATATTCTGGGAGAAGTTGCGTTTTATGAACATCTATTGGCAAGGATGAATAATGAAGAGGAAGCTTCCATAAGATGTTTTCTGCGTATAAGAGACAAAAACATGATTATTTCAAATTATGAAAACAAACTTTAATAATAAAAACACATTGACGAGAACCTCACCTTAAACTGAGATGTTTAAAACTTTTTTGTGTCTTTATCTGCAGTTGAAAAACTGTGGCTACACATAATTCAGTTTTGACAATTAAGCAGAACAAGATGTACACTTTTCTTGTTGCAATTTATTTTCAGACCTGAATTTCAACTGTTTATTTTACTATGCTTTAAAGATTAAAATGTACTTAAATGGTCTTTTATGTCCCTGTAAAATGTACATTTTTACAATTATCAAGGCTAAGAGAGAGGAAGTCAAAATTATTATCTCTACTGGTTTCAGACAGAAATGGAATCTTGGGACTTCCATTGTAAATTGAAACATAAAATTATGAATTTATGTTTCAATTTACAGCAGCTACGGCAATCCCTATGCAGAAGGATGTGTGTAAAACAGTTTTCCTAATTTGTATCAGTGAAATCTTTTTAGAAGCTACATGGTGATCTGTTTGGCTGTCATGCCTCAATGACTCCATGCAATCGGTCCTTTATTTTTAAAACTTTTAAAAATAATTTAAATAAGGAGCTGAACTCAATGCACTGTTAGATAACTAGAATGAATTGGAATGGATATATGATTGAAATAAAGTAACTTTTTTGTAAAGTAAATTAATGCTATAAATAAATAGATTTAATTGATATTTAAAGTTAGTTTTCCACGCTCACATCACTTAGAGCATTGTCTGAAATCTAGAATAAAGTACATTGAAATTAAAACGTGACAACTTTACATATCATGCCACACTGTTAACTTGGAATATGTTTTAGATGGATGCTGTGACAGATGAAATTAGAGTTTTTTGTATGATAATTTTCAAGTCTGTTTTTAATTAATACATTGTTGATATCCTGACAAAGTTACACAGTGAGGATAAAGCAGGAGAAGCAGATGTTCAAGGTAAGAAAGCACAAACATGCTTTGATGTTAATTATCAAAATGTCCACATGTTCCTAGAACAATCACAGGGTTCCACAGACAGATTAACACTCATTACTTTTACACAGCCTAGTAATAGAAGCCAAAGTACAACATAACACAGAAGACGACAAAATTACCCCGAACAGTGAGGTTAATAAGGCTGGACAGCGATGCAAGAGAGACACATGGAGACTGCCTCAGACTGGTGAGGCATGGCAGTGCCAGGAAAAATCAATTTAGCCGACTGCAATTTCCACCGAGAGGATTCTTCAATAATGCAGACCTGGTCAGCTCTGGTCAAATAAACCAGCCTCCAATTTGCAACACTGATGGTATCACCTCACTATGAGCCATTGATCCTGAACCCATCCCAATTTATTCACCGTAAAGAGCAGCAGTTTATTGCACACTTGGCAAAAACAAACAAAAAGAAAGGCATGGCCTCTCTCCTCTACAAAGTTACTTTTTATTCGCCATCTGAAATATTACACATTCTCTTTTGTTTTTAGTAGTAAAAATAATAATATTTTTGATCTTTTTAATGTTTTTATCTTTACTTTTTATCTTTGTTTTTTATCTCTTTATGTAAAGAAGTTTTAAAGGTTTGAGTCCTGGTCAAATGGTGGTTTGACTAAAGTCCTACAGAAGGAAAGGCTTGTAGAGCCTCTTAATTTGGAGGAGACCTCATAAGGGCAAGTCCTCATGTGGATAATGTTTTTATTTATTTATTTATTTATTTATTTTAATCTCTATCTTTAATTTCTTTTTATTTCTCTTTCTCACTGTTTCTTTTTCTTAAAATCTCTCTCTTTCTCATTGTTTATTCAATGTCACATGCTGTTTTTATTTTAATTATGTAAAGCACTTTGAAATGCCTCGCTGCTGAAATGTGCTGTACAAATAAAATGTGATTGATTGTTTGATTAAACTGCTGCTGCTGTCATTACTGTGTGTTAGGATGGGATTAATGTGAGGTTTATCCATTTACAAATGTGCCATTATCAAGGTCAGCTAAAGTCATTTTGTTAAAGATATTCTATTATCATGAGCATCAATGTTAGGAAAATGTTTATGTTGGATGGAGTTTCAACCATTCAACTGTTGAACTTGAAAGATTTGGACCTCCATCCATTTCCTTAAACCCTTGTCCCTTAGTGGGGTCAGGAGGTGCTGGTGCCTCTCCAGTGAACGTTCCAGGTGAGAGGTGGGGTCACCCTGGACAGGTCACCAGTCTGTCAGGGCGACACAGAGACAGACAACCATAAACACACACACTCACATCTAGGGAGAATTTGGAGAGACCAATTAACCTGGCAGTCATGATTTTTGGACTGTGGGAAGAAGCTGGAGTACCAAGAGAGAACCAACACATGCACAGGGAGAACATGCAGACTCCATGCACAAAGACCTTGGGCCAGGAATCAAACCCAGGACCTTCTTGCTGCAAGACAACAGCTCTACCAACTGCACCACTGTGCAGCCCTAATCCTCCTTTTTCATTTAATGTTGGCTTCAGAGTGATGCTGACAGTCAGCAGAATATTTTTACGTTTAATCCAAATATATTTCTTTTGTTGTTTGTGGTGAAACAATAAAATCACTGTTGCATCAATGACTGTTGTAAATGATTATTTTAGTAGTGAAAATTTATCAAGTAGTAGAATAAAAATTTTTTTCCATAGCTAGCTGCTTAAGCTAGTGCAAGAAATACTATATAACAAAAAAAGTTAGTAAAAAATTGTTCAGGTCCTTTTTTAATAGAAAAAAATGTTGCTTAAGATGCAATGTGGTTCAAACATCACATTTAGTCTCAAACTTTAAATATATTTAAAACTTTTTTTCCTTAAAAAATGACAGAGCAGACTGTTCTTGAGGAAACTAAAATCCTTCAAGGTTTGCAGCAAGATGCTGCAGATCTTCTATTAGTCTGTTGTTGAGAGGATCATGTCTTCATCAATCATCTGTTGGAGCAGCAGCATCAGAACCAGGGAGCTAAAAAGGCTCAATAGCCTGGTTCTGTTCTGGTTCCGTTCTGGAGTTGACTGTGGAACCTCTGGAGATGATGAGGCAAAGAAGGATTGTTCATGAAGTCAGGGTGACTACAGACTGCACACGTAGCGCAGCGTCTTAAAGAGATATGAACACAAACTAGCATTTCTAAAAGGTCACAAACAACTTATCTTTTTAAAACACTGAAAACACAGACAAAAATAACTCAGTCATCTTCATAAATGTTTGTGTTGGTTATCTTTTGGTTTATCGCTCAGGCCTAGCATGAATAATAATGAATGATTTCATTATAAAAGGTTTTTGAGTGTCCTAATGAAGCGCCATAAGTTTGATGTCATTATGTGAAATCAGAATTTTAAAATGCCATTTACCAACTCATATTGTTTGACATTAAAACGTATTTAATGATCTAAAACATTTAAGATGGACCAAAAATATGCAAGCAGAAGTAAACAAACACACATTATGGAAGTTATTTTTTTAGCACATAATTAACATGAAGAGTTTTCTTATCACACCTAAGCTAATTAGCCTCCTGCCTCCAATTTGCTAAAGTAGGGAAATCTCTCTCTCTCTCTCTCTCTCTCTCTCTCTCTCTCTCTGTCTATAAAAGCAGGTGGATGTACTACACAGACATTTGGTGTAAATAAATAAAACTTTTATTAGCAAGTTTTGAGACAAACTTTGCCATCTGTGTTCAGTCACTGAGAATTCAGGGTTTAACTGGTGGTCTTATTGAACCTGCTTTATGAAAGCAGCCCCTAATGTGTTTGTTCAGACACATGTGCCTTCAGCGATCCTCCATTAAGATTAACAGTGTGCTTATCGATGAATCCTCCAGTCATGCAGAACTCGCTCAACCCACAGTGCTGCTGGCTTCAGGGACACCGTGGCGTTGAGTTAAGTGGGATGAACATCAGCGTTCACTCCCACCGCTCAGGAGGAAGTGGAAAAGATAGAGAGATACAAGAATTTTGTAACAGGAGAGGTGGAGGATATGGTGAATTAAAAAGGACTGGTGCAGTGCTGTGGTGAAGAGTTAGTGAGAAGAAACAAAGTTAGGAGAAGAAGAAACATACAAAGAGGAAGTTAGGTGCAGGATGGAGGTGAGTAAAGGTTGGTGATTTAAATCTTATCTAGATAACACTGTAATTACCTCTCTGGGGAAATTAAAAGTAGAGCTTTAATTATATGTATGACATTTGCGACACCCATGCAAGCACATGTCATAATCAGACCTGGTGTCGTTTTAACAGATGGCCTCCTTTTAAAACTCATATGAACCTCCATTATATCACTACTGAGCTGTCTTCTTCATAAACTCCACACAGCAAATTCAAAAGTGTCCGATTTCCAGTGTAAGTGTTGTATGTTAAAAACACAGTGTTAATTCAACAACATGAGTGTTAGTTTCCCTAAAGAGTTCCAAAGAGTTAAACAAAAAGCAACGCAGCCCAGTGTTGATTTCTAAATTAACTCCAACAGTCTAACTCAACACTCAGTCTGGTGTTGATTTAGGAATCAACATCAGTCAGTAAATCACCATCAGTCAGTTCCTCCCACAATTGTAACATATTTGTGATGTCACATCAGGACAGGAGTTGCAGTAGAGGTGACCTAAAGGGGCCCACATGCAATCCAATTTTTTTAAAATCAATCTAACAAGAACTGTAAAAGCAGAGTCTTCTGTTGAAAACTGTGAATGACCCCAGTAGGTTATATAGTAGGGTGCCCCATTGTTGACTCATGGTTGCTAAAAGCCTTACCAGACTGACTGATTTTAGTGACATAGTGGGTGTAAAATATTGAATAAAATGTGCTACATGACTGGCTTTATTTTCACTCTTATATTTAACTTTATGACACACAAAACTACAAATGAATCGTCCTTATTGTCCAATAACAGAATGCTTGGTAACAAGCATTCTGGGTAAAGCTTGTTACCACCGTCATCATCAGTCACTTGGCAACAAATGGGAAACTAGCTAGAGCATTTCTACCGACTAGTTAACATGTTTTGAATTTGTGTTGTTTCATCATTAGTGACCAGTAGCCTGATGCTGCTCTTCTCTTGGTTTGTTGTACTTCATGTCAGATGGACTTCAAAATGACAGAGTCGCTCTCTGTGGTGATGAAACTTGTTAGCTCCGCTGTTGCGGGCATGTCCATGTTGTAAAGTTAAATTAACATGAGCTTTATTATTTGGGCCCCGTCATTAGCCCCGCCCCCTGGCCAATGCCGTCTTGTTCCGCTACTGCATCACATGTTTGCCTGAGGAGCGGAGGCAGCAGTATGACGTCTTGTCTGGTGCTTTTTATAACAAGGTAAGTTCCATGTTAAAATTATCATGTTTTTGACTATTTTTATAGAGGCATTAATTTTCCGCTTACACAAGAGTATCGATTCATATACATAGTTTGCTTAATGTACATTTATTTGTTTGGATATCACGGTATATATGACTATTTATTATCTTAACCGAACATTTAAACTGTCAGGAAAATCTGGAGGCCATTTGAGTTAACATTATTTAGCTGCGGGTCGTTTTCTTTAAGTTTTTGGCTGTAGACTACAAAATGGGGGAGTGGCTGTGCTGAATCATTGGCTTGATCTAAGCCACAGGTGTCAAACTCTAGTCCTGCAGGGCCACTGTCCTGCAACATTTAGATGTGCTGCTGCTGCACTACCTGAATACAATAATTAGGTGATTAGCAGGACTCTGGAGAACATATCTACACAAAGAGAAGGCAATTAAGCCATTTGACTCTGGTGTTTTGTACCTGTGGCACATCTAAAAACTGCCAAAATGTTTTTTCTTTGTCAGTGTGTCATGTTGGTGACTGAAGCCTGTTATGATGACTTCAACACATTTCTTCAGAGAAGTTGGCACGACTTTTAATGCTGTCCAAAAATGTTTCTATAAGATGACTAATTTCTTTAGTAATTATTTCTGACTTTTTTATGCTTTATCTTGTAAACCAGGTGGGCAGAGTAATTTGAATGAATATGATGGTGACACACACAGGTGAGTCTGATTAGTTTTGCTCACACTTCTTTTTAAAATATTTATGTATTATCCTAATGTTTCTGCTATATTTCCTTCCAGGCTAGAAGTCTTCCTCCTTCATGTTGGCGAAAACAAGAGCAGCACCAAAGACACTTCACCATCAGT
>NW_006800190.1:560684-564776 GCF_000485575.1 Poecilia formosa | reverse complement strand
ATCCAGAGTGGACCAATATAGACACTTTCAAAGTGTTGAATTTAACTCTGTAGGAGTTGATGGGACACTTCCACATTTGCTGTGCAGGCCTGTCTGTCTCAGGCAGGGTTTAGGACCGGATATCAGAATATTGTTTCTAGCTTTTAACGTCATCCAGCTTCATCTTGTGGTGACCGCAGGCTGAGTCAGGAGCAGATCATCTGGGATGTGTGATTGATAGGAGCAGAGAAGAGGAGCAGAATGTGCATGCAGTGCACAACTTCTTCACCTTACTTACTTTATTTCCTCAACAGGCTAAACAATCTACTCCTCTGTAATAAGTAGATTAACACAACCTTAAATCATGCTTTCTCTTTTAGTTTTCTCTGCACTGGATGCACAGCTGGCTTATTAGATGCATCACAGAACCCAAAACCAGACCCAATTATTCTGCCTGACTCGGTCCATATACTAACTCTAAACTGCAAATGTTCATATTGTCACCTTCCTCATTTTTTGTCGAGCTGCATCTCGAAGCCAGCGCTCAGTTCAACCAGGCATTTTGCATAGCTGCGTGGTTGCCATGGGTGATTGAAGTACTTCTCAAACATGCAGGAAAGACTCAAGTGACTCTCCGAGTTTGTTTTGATGAGGGAATAACATTATAACACGATACAAAGCTCAAAAAAGCTTAGATCAAAAAGTTAACTAAACTTAAACAGTGCAGCCTTTAACTTCTGAATAACACGTGTAACTAAATTTAGTAAAAAAAAAGTTACACATCCTGTCTGTTTGGAGTAAATGTGTGCAGTTATTTTCATATCTCACTGAAAGCTTCAAAGCTGAGGCCTCAGCCAATAAACGGTTGATAATCCAGGTAACATGGAGGCCAATGTCCATCATGCATCATTGTTTAACTGGATGTCACAATGAGTGTGAGTGGAGCAGAGTCGGAAGCATAACAGACTGCAGTTCTGCAAACACTTTGACTTTAAGTGGATGTCAAAGGGACAGGCTGTGCTAACACCAGAAGCTTCTTCAAATATAGCATAGGAGGGAAAGTTGAGACGGTGATATCTGCCAAACGGACAGCTTCCTGGTTTCACTGGTGCTGCAGATCCGTGCAGAATGGTTTTCACCCTCTGATATAAAATACATCACAAAGATTGATGCTGAAGCTCTGTGTCCGTCACTCATTGCGATACCAAGTGTTTGTCTCATTTTTCATAAATGCAGAAAAAAGCGTGCTTTACTGAGTGATTTTTTTTGTAACTCATACATTAGTGATGTCCAAAAGGAATTTTATTACATTCATCTTTGTTTGCCCTTTTCATGACAAAGTTGCAAAAAAATGTATAGATTTGTTTTTAAAAAATTCTTAAAAAGGTTGATTGATTTTTGCAAATACCTTGACACTACTTTCACTTTTCTAGATTTGCCATACTGCAACCAAAACTGTAATTTACCTTATTGGGAATTTATGTGACAAAATCCAACAGGAAGTTGTGCAAAATTGTGAAGTGGAAAGAAAACCTCGAACAAACTTACAGGAAACTGTAAAACAGCTGAAACACTGATTTAAATGAAGTCATTTAAATCAAGGCTTAAACCCAACAGTTTAGAGTTGCTCTAGAAGCAAAACAAGCAGAACATTGACCGACATATTTGATGTGTATTGATGATTTTGATCATGACTATATTTTTGTCTTTTTATGTTGTAAAGCAGTTTGAACTGCCCTGTTGATTGAAATGGATAAACAGTTTATGATACTTTTCTCACTTTACATCAATGAAATCTAATTTTCAACTCCTCTGGGATTTGGGGTCAAAGTTCAGGTGTTTTTTGAGATGCTCATCAGCTGCTCCCACTTGGAAAAACTGTACCTTGTTGCTGCAGTTTCATGTCTTAACAACAGAGCAACAATTCTTCCCACTGTATGAACCTGATGGAAGAAATGTCCAAACATGCAATGCCTCAACCAAAAGACTAATGAGCTAAAGTCCAGAGAAAAGCAGCTCAACTTTTACACATTTTTATTTGAAAAGTTTTACCTCACTGCTAAGCACTACTTTTTTGTGATTCATATAAAATCTCAGTGAGACATGTAAAAGTTTCTGGTTGCTTTGGGACAAAATGTTGAAGTTGAAGAGATTTGAATATATTCACAAAGTAATACTGTCAGTTGTAACATTGTGTAGCACCTTAAACCATTCTATGATAAAAAACTAAAATGGTGGGTGCTTGGGTTCGACATCTTGTAACAAATAAGACCCAGAGAAATAGAATTTCAGGAAAATTATTCAGCTTCACTTTATTAACTAAGGTCACAGGGAACCCTCACTGTTGATCACCAGTTGAACTGTAAGCTGTGAACACTTTTAAGGTTTGGGGAAAAAACAACAACAGCATATACTTCTCACATAAGGCAGCACATAAGGCAGGCCAACAAAACTATTAATGTGCACGATTCCCTAAGCCGGGGCACCCCAAGCAATGTCCAAGCTAGTATATTGTCCTGAACAAAGTCAATTCTACTCATGACCTCCAAATGATGAGGGAAAAGGGAAAACAGAAAAAACAACATTGCAGGCCTGTGACCAACGCGGAGTAGATGTTCAAATCCCCAAGGAAGAACGGGGGGGAACACAATTTGAGAGCGTTACAATTCGGGGAAAAACATAGAAAATGCTGAGATGCACTCCCTCCTCTCAACTTCACAGGGGCTCAACGGCTGCAGCAGAACCGTGGCGCTAAAGTGTTAGCCCACTTAGCTTAGCCCGAAGTCCGTCGCGACCACTTGCTCCGGTCCCCTCTTGGCTCGTCCCTCCAGCGTCAACTGAACTCCTTCAACTTCTCCCGACTTCCGTGCCCTTTCGTCCTGTTGTCCCTTTGTCTCTCCTTTTCGTCTGTCTTTTTTCCTTTCTTATCTATTCCTCTTTCTTTCTCTCCTCGTCCGCCTCCGTTCTCCACCCTTACCACACTCCCCCTCGCTCCCGCCTTCTCCTCCTCTCCACCAATCCCCAGTCCCGCACCGGACAAACTGTCCCCACTGCCAATGAAAATGGTGAGATCAGAAAATGCGCAGTGCAGCTTACGTCACACTGCTTCTTTCAGTTACAACATTTACACAATAGCTCACTAACAAACAATAGTTTTAATCATCAAATAAGGTAATTACTCAATAGTGACCTTTATATTATTCAACTATTAAGGTGAAGGAAAATACCAATGTATTTCTTTCAGAAAGAAGAATACTAAACACTTAGTTGTTCATCAATGTATGTTTGAGTAAACAATAATTTACTATTTTGAACTATGTAAAATTAACCTTAACAAATAGTAAGTACCATAACCTCAGTTTATCACTGCGCTACATCTGTATTTAAAGATGAATGACTATGACTGGTCAAAATTTGGTAAAACTCAATTAAACTAAAATCCAGTGAATTTTTGGTTTACTGAATTACAATATTGGGTTAAAATGAATAAATTAAGTGGATTTAACTTTTTTAAATGTAGTAATAATAAACATTTGAGTTAAGTAAGTTGAGCGCCATTTGTGGTAAAAACTTTTAAAACGTAAGTCAGTTAATTTAAAGTAGAGTGAAATGGTGTATGACAACAAGGTATCCCACAATGCATTGTGGCACCAGCAGCAGCAACTAAAAAAAGGGAAGAGCCGGGAACTGTTTCAATCAAATCATTTTCTCTGTTATTTTAATGAAAAATACAAATATTAAGGCAACGAGTAACGAGTTTGCTCATATATATTTTTTCAAGTAAAGAGAACTAATTAGGTTTTACAGTGTGTATACCTTGCAAGCCACAATACTTATCTCCTGCCACTGCTCCAATTTCCTTACCCATCAGTTCTGTTCGTCTCCCCAGATGGTTATCGGACATCAGCACTCTTTGCAAAAGAATCTTTCACCTTGGAAGTCTCCTTATGTTTGAACAGGTAATGGATACACAGCCAGGTGAAGCCACTGCGAGTCAGTTCATATTGGTTTCACACACCCCTCAGAGTCTGTTAATGTTTCAGACAAAGGAGATGCCGATCGATCGCTGGCAAGGCCAGACCAAAAAAAAAAAAAAGCACTATAGTCAGGGAG
>NW_006800190.1:552291-560318 GCF_000485575.1 Poecilia formosa | reverse complement strand
ACACACACACACACACACACACACACACATGGCTCAGAAGAGCTAAACGCTGATGGAGGCAGCAGGATGAAGGTGAATGCTTTGTGATTAGAAAGCCCTGATGATAGAGGAAATGTTCAGAGACATTCTGCTGGCAGTTACCAGGCTGCAGGCCAGCAGGTTCATTTATCAAAGACTCTTACCAGAGTCTCTGCCAGAGCTCTCAGGGCCTGCAATAAAACTCGATGTTATGAAGTCAAGTGTGAGAGTTCCAGATTGGTTCAGTGCAGGTTACCCAGCTGGCCAAGATGGAGACGGCGGAATCAACAAAAATACTAAAAGATGAATGTTTCAGCTGGGAGATGAAGCAGTAAGTATCTGTGTTTCCATTAACAATTGTGTATAAAACTTTGTCCATATCCCTCTAATTTCACAACTGCTTTGTTTCCATTAAATGAGAAACGCAGTTATAATAATCTCAGGTGTTGATCACGTGACTCGTGTGATGCGAAAGTGTTTCCATTGCATTTTTGCGAAATATACTGTTTTTGACACCAGCTGTTAAACTACCTCAGCCTAGCGCAAAAACCTTTATGATAAAAAATGTGGGTTTTTTTGTTGTAATTTTTTTTTTAAAATTGGTATGTTTCCATTAAGCAAATTCATTTTTCTAATTTCAATTTGCACAATTCAGTGCTTGATGTAAATACTATAGTAAAACATTTACAATCATTACACATATGTGATCTAAAGACACCAGAGTAAATACAAAATCCATCCATCCATTTTCTTACACCCTTGTCCTTCAGTGGGGTTGGGAGGGGTGCTGGTGCCTCTCCAGCTAACGTTCTGGGTGAGAGGCGGGGTCACCCTGGACAGGTCACCAGTCTGTTGCAGGGCATGGAACCTGTCCAATAGTATGAAATATGCTAAAGGACTTCAGAAAGCAACACGCAATGAAATTCAAGAACTGTTGCTTGAGGACCTGGATGAAACCATATATTCTGCTGGCTACAGGAATCTTGAAGGAGAATGTCAGAGCTGCAGCTTGTAAACCTGTGCTCACATGCAGCAGCACAGCCAACTCTGAAAAGCAAAATACATACAAAGATGAATGTTGTGGACTTAAAGTCTGGACTTAAATCTGGTGGACATGAGGCAGCATACCTTAAGCTTGCCATGTATGCATGAACTCCTTCCAGAGTGGTTAAATTAAATCCATTTTGCAAACAAAAGTTGGCTGCGGTTCCTCCACAGCGGTTCGATTGACTCACTGCCAGTTTCACAAACTCTTGATGGCAGCTGCTGCCGTCAAACGTGGCACAACTAGTTATTGGTTTTGAGTAGAAATGACTTTTTCACATGGATCTCACTCCTGTGGATATTCATTAACTGGTTTGAGACGTGGATTCTGTGGGTTTATGTTTTTTCCAACCTTTGCCATAATGACAAAATTAATTTAAAAAATCTTCTGATTGGTTTTTGTCTGGCACTGTAACCACCTGGATGCTGCCAGTTTAGCTCCTCTGCTTAGAGAAAAATACATCTCTAAAGAAGTGCTCTCATAAATCACTCATGTTTCTAAAGAAACATCTAAGCAGACTCGATGTTTTTTATTCAGAACACAAAGGGCAATCAGGAAGTTTTATCAAGGAACGTTCTAGTTCTAAACTATTTGACCTATCAAGAACAGATTGGCAATGTTATACAACAAATAGGGTCTTTATTTCTACATTGCATAAACCTGTATGCCTGTATTTGTCAGTGAGAGCAACTACATGTGTTTATTCACACACACACACCCTCCAAAAAGCGTACCTTTAATAATCGCTTTTTACATAAGAATATGAGAACCAATCCTATATGGGTTTGGCTATTTGGGAATTATTTCCCTATAAAATGCTTACGTTGACATACTAAAATGTGCATTCATAAACCAAATAAATGCCATGAAGCTTATTTCACAGCCTAATTTTTTTGTCACTGACGGTTGTGCTTCACAGTGCACATCAGCAGGTGCACCGAATGCAGAACAACACACATATTTACATGCTGAGAGTGGTAAATACTGAAATCAATGTTCCCAGCAGGATGTGAATGGCCTGCACCATCCGGACTAAAACTGTTATCCTCTAATAGGGAAAACCAATACAGACAGACCCAGCGCCTCCGTAGAACTGCACAGAAAGGGGCATTAACACACGGAGCAAACGCCGGCTGTCAGTGTGCTAACTCTATTAGCGACATGGCTCCATGCTGATCGTGGAAATAGGATTGACTGCAGGATCGTTGGAGGAGAGTTAGCATGCTAGCATGGGTTTCATAATAGAAGTCAATTAAGGTCAAAGTGTGCGAGGGTTAAAATCCAAATTCGAATGAAGCAGTTTGTATCCACATGATCTTGTATTGGTTATCCTGTGAGAACATGCAGCTGTCTGAGAAGCCACCGCCTGGGGACCTGCCGTCTCTTCAGCACATCTCTAAACACGTTGAATGTTATTGTTTACATCAGGGGTGTCCAAAGTCGGTCCTGGAGGCCCGGCATCCTGCATGTTTTAGATCTCTCCCTGGTTTTACACACCTGCATCATCTAATGGCTCATCAGAAGGCCTAAGCAGAACACTGACTTACTGAGGAGATCGTTACAGCCACGAGGGAGAGAACTAAAACATCCAGGACAGACTTTGGACACCCCTGGTTTACATCCTCAGGAATTTAGTCAACAAAATGAAACCTGGAGATGTAATTATTATTAATTTAATGCAGTGTGTGACAGCAAAAGGGAAAGAAAACACTAAAACACCCCATTGGAGAACAACTCAGAACCACTCGTTTCCTGTTATCTTGCTCTCTGCGTCGGCTACGCTACACACACACTGACAGCAGTTCCACAAGTGTGTCTGAATTCAACACACCCAAAAAACACCCAAGCATGTCCAACATATTACTTTACTATTATGTTTTCAGGCTTGATGTTTATTGAAGTGATTGTCTGACCACACCAGTGATTTATTAACTAATTTAAACACCTGATCTACTGATAATCTGTCAGAGTTGTTGTGTGGGCAGCGGTGGTTTCTGACATGGGCAACATGGGCATCTTGTAGGGGGCAGCATGTCCCCCGCCCCACACCTCAGTCCTCAGTCCTTTTACCCCTCCCCCCTCTTACAACTGGAGGATCTGAATATTAATAGTGTCTAATGCAACATCACCGCATCCCCCCGCCCACCTGCTAAACAACTTTGTGGATGGGGTGGAAGCACCAGAAAGGTGGTGTGCCCAGGGTGTGAAAAACAGGCTAGTTCCGCCCCTGTGTGCAGGTCACACACCAAATTCTGCAGCACATCTACATGTTAAGCTTGTCAAAGTCAAGCTAGTAAAGCTACTTTATCGAAAGCCTACTTTCTTTTCGCTCCCTATTTTTTTTATTAAAACTTCTCACTCACCTGGGAAATGTGATAACCTTTGACCTTGTTATCTGGTGTTGTATTGACAGTAGCACAAGCACTGCGTCCCTTTTTCTTTTATACATCATGTTTACATTTAAGATTTAGCATGTTATTTTGACAACTTAACAGCTAAAACCACTGTTAGTCATTGTTAGTCAAAAAGGCAGCTTTTTGCATGTGTATATTTAGTCAATACTAATGTTTATGTAAATGTTTTAAGTTTTAAAACAGTATTCACCCCTTACAAATTTATTCAGTTTTCTTTTTTTGTATCACACCCAGTGGTGCTGCCAGGAATCTTGGGCCCCCTGACAAAATATTTGTTTGGCCCCCCCTCACAGCTGCTGTTACAATTTTTTGAGTCTATTTGACCCATATAAAGCGTGACAATTTTAAAGGCTGATTTGCTTTCGTTGGTTCAACACTGATAATTAGCAAAATATTTACTGCTCATGAATTTAACATCCAACAGTCCACATCCAGTATGCAGGTATGTTGCTTAAATTTTGTCTATTAGTTTTAGATACTGAAATGTCTCTCCCATGAGCAACAGTCAAAAGCAATGTGCAACTACACATAAAGTAATCCAGACTTCTAAAAATGCTATGTAGTTGCATTTTATTCAAGCTGCAGTACATAACTTTAATAAAAAATATGTTTTCTCCATATTTGTTAAAGTTGTCACGACATTGTAGCAGCTTGTAATGAGACAGATAATCTGTGAAAACAATCAATCTCCTCCATCTCCTTCCTGAATTACTGGTTAAAGTAATGCTCCATTCTGACCAGAACAACCAATCAGAACTAGCAGGACGCTCTTAGCGCTGTCAATTAGCCTCATTCACTCACTGCTAAATGTGCTGATGGTGCAGAAACAACTCATCATTACAAGAAACTGCTTATCTGCCATCATTGGTAACTATGGTAACTAAACAGAGCATTCACAGTTTGAATCTGCACAGCTCTGTGCTATGCTAGCTGCAGCAAAGCACAAATCGAGGGGGAGGAAGAATGAGCAGCACCACATGAGATTGTGATTGACAGCACTAAACCTCTCCTGCCACTGAATGGTTGTTTCTAGCACTGGGAGAAAGCAGAGGAAATAGATTTTTCACAGATTACCTCTCATACCATACTGTCACAACATAATGACAGTTTTAAAAAATATGTGGAAAAAATATTTATATAAAAGTGACATAATGCAGCTTTAATTTCACTCAGAAGACAACAGGTCAGGAGGGACGTGGGTTAGAGCTGCTGCTGACTGACTCACCTGTTAAGTGGTAAAAGGCACAGGGAACAAGTTAAATATATGAATATGTTGGTATTTTTTTTTCCTTAATTCATTAAATGCTACTGAAATGGAGGCAAACATTAGTCTGTAGCTAAGCTAACTGTGCTAAATGGTTCATGAAGAAAACATGGGTTATAAATTAACACTCTTCCCTTTTTCTCTCTCTCCCTCTCTATTTTGTTTTTGAAAACCTGATTCTATAACTTTTCTTAGCAGCATAGTAACTGCTACAGTCGTTCATGTCTTCCACTGTCTGCTGCTAACAGCGTCACTCTCAGGCGCTCCAAGCAGGAACGAACCATTTAACGCAGACAGGGGGGTCAGGGCAAATATGGATGTGTGTTTTTTGATCTGGGAGTGGGAACATTAAATTTTTACTGCTAAAAACAATCTTTGAAAATACAATATGGTTAATTTTGTAATTGTCAGGGCCCCTATGAACAAAACATAAATAATTAAATTGTGGAGGGCCCCCCTGTTGGTCAGGGCCCCTGGAATTGTCATCACTTTTCCCCCCTATACCGTGCCCCTGATCACACCTAAATGTTTCAGATCAAACATTTTTTGGTGATTGGTTTGGGGTCATCAAATGATGTCTTGCTTTCTAAAACCATTTATCAAACTGTATTTTGTATTTGCTCTGGATAGGCACAAGACGTTTGGAAATATCGTCCATCACCGAGGTCAGGGGAGAAGTTAAGAATCACCACACCTACTATGGAGCACAAGTGTGTGTCTGGTAGCACATTTCATTATGACACATCCCAAGGAAATGTGCACATTTAGCATTGCACATCTGTTTGTCCATTTTAGTGGTTTTGTATTTTCTGGCTGTGTGCACAAGGTCAGAGAATGTGACTGTCTATCAACTAGGAGCAGATACCTTTGGGCATATTGTATATTGCTACAATAATTGGTGTCACTCCTCAGTGTGTGTGAGAGCTGACATATTGCATGGCATATATCTGCTGTCCAATGGCTGCAGACACGCAACATAAATGAGGGTGAAATGTCAAACCTCATCGTCACTGTGGATTTTGGTGTCAGTTTAAAACACTGTTTGTTTGTTTTTTTCTAAATTCTGAAGTTTTGGGGGGTTTTTCACACTGCAAGATGGAGACGGGCCGACCGAGCAGCATTTAAACATCAGTGTTTATGAGGTAAGGATGAAGCCCAGGGCGCCTCGTCTGCTCTGTCGGTCCATTGTCTTCTTTGGATGGGCTTGTTGTGCTTCTGTACATTAACAATAAAGCATTCTGATTCTGAGAACAACAAAAGGTGAAGATAGGAAAATGAGGAAAAGAGACGGGGAAAAAAGGCTCCACAGAACCCAGACTAACGTTTCATCTGAAATGTAATTACAATAAAAAAAACTGCACTGTATTGAACCTTTATTTAAAGAAATTGAGCATAAAAGGAAAACTTAAAATCTTCAAAATGTTTAACTTACATGCAGTGACGTAAGTCAATCAGGTCAGTGAACATTCAGACTTCCTTTTGTTGGCTTAATAAGCAAAAAACAAAAGTTGGTGTATTTTTGATTGTTTTGTTTCAAATGAAAAGAACCTGAATGTATACAGACCTACAACAGCATAAGTCTCTGTTTGAGGATGACAAGCCCACATGACTAGTGTTATAATAAGAAAGATTAATAAATGCACCAAAATCACATTTATTGTTGCACTTGCACTTGTTTGCACAGAACAAATTTCTTTATATATAGTATAACAATATCATATGGTTTAATTCCAGTGACAGCTCTATGAAACATATCATTTATTCTAACACAGTTTGAGATATTTTACATCAGCTATACACAAAAGTATCTCTGGTTTGTCTTTTAGGGGAAAAAGAACAAAGAAAAGCACCTTTAACAGAATGTCATCCTGATCAAACGAGCCTCTAACGGCATGAGACAGCTGGTATAAATCAGTAACCTCAAAAGTTAGCAAATACCTGGAACTGAGGATGAACAGAGAGAGCCGGACCTCACGTTGTGACACTTTTAGCTTCTGAGAATATTTTCTGGCATAATCCTGTCACTTTGTAAGTCGGCTCATCACATTTGATGACAGCGCTGTAGATTTCAGGAAAGGTCTGTCTGGATGCGCTGTGTGTACACGGCAGCACCTTCAACGTTTTGGAAATTATTCACAAATCATTGATATTTTTTTTAGGTTTCATCTCTTTATTCAAATATTTTGATACTTCTAGTGAATTTGTAGCCTTTTCAGGGGATTCCATGCATTGCTGTTTGATAACTGTTTGTTCCAATCAAAATGTTAAAAACTCAGTTTAGCTTTACAATTAAATTACTTGAGCCTCATGTCTTATGGTGCTTTTGCCACATTATACAACATCCTGAGATAATGACTTTGCAAACTCTAACATACGCTCCTGAGTCACATTTGTATTGACTTATACCGTTTTATTGAGGAGTAGTAACACAAAGTTCTTTCAAGCAGAACGTTTCAAACAGAGCAGAAATGCAAATATCACAAAATACCCAGGTACTACTGAAATCCAATCATTGTGCCTTGTCAATGACAATGGTTTCAGCTATACTACCTTTTTAAAATGATTTTAAAAAACCATTTATTTTCTAAAAGAAAATGTGTGTATTTTCTATCAATTTGATTAAAGCACATACCAAGATGTTTACAAGTCATGTTTATCAAATCAAGTCTAAAGTGACTGAGGGTCAAGTTCACGTCTCAAGTCCAAAACAAGTTTGAAGTTTCCAATGACTGAAAGAAACATTTTCTCATCAAATCCCCAACATTTGCCCCCTTTAGACCCAACCATCGTCCTTTATACGGCAGGTGGAAAGAAGCTCCCTGGAAATGTTTCTAGCCACTTTTTTTAAGCTGAGGCAGCTGAGGAGCAACTCTTTGGTCTCTGCAAAGACCACATTTTTTATTTTATTTTGGAAAGTCAGTAATTTGAAGGAAGTCCTTGAAATGTCCCATAAACTGGGAGACTTTCTTAAGGTCACAGGCTTCTCTTGGTCTCTGCTGATCATCTGCTCAGGAAGAAGATGGTTCACTTCTATAGCAACACATATGTTAAGTGCCAGACAGGCAGACAGTAAGTGGTGGACTTGTGTAATTTTCTCAAGAAATGACCAGGTTGCAGTTAGGATGGAGTTTGTGACACAAATATGAGGAACATCATTTTGTGTCGGATTTTAGATTTCTGCTTTTCCTCTTGGAACTCCCTCAGGAGCAGGGGCGGATCTAGAAAAATATTTATGGGGTGGCAAGAGGGTGGCAGGGTCTTTTTCAGGGATGGCAATATTATATAT
>NW_006800190.1:544972-552049 GCF_000485575.1 Poecilia formosa | reverse complement strand
TGACCACAGGCACCACTGTGGTCTTCACCTTCCAGGCCTTCTCTAGTTCCTCTCTGAGGCCCTGGTATTTCTCCAGTTTCTCCTTTTTCCTGATGTTGTGGTCACTTGGTATTGCTACATCCACCACAACGGCTTTCCTCTGTTCTTTATCCACCACCACAATGTCCGGCATCCTGCATGTTTCAGTTCTCTCCCTGGTGGTGGTAACAACCTTTTCAGCATGTCAATGTTCTTCTTAGGCCTCTAATGAGCCATCATTTGATCCAGGTGCATTAAACCAGGGAGAGACCTAAAACATGCAGGATGCCGGCCCTCCAGGACCGACTTTGGACACCCCTGTTGTAGACCTTCCAGTAGAACGAGGACCATCAACAGTAAAACAGAAATGCATCCAAGTGATTTGCATCAAAGCAAATGTTAAAATGACCCAGTCAAAGTCTAGACCTAAATTAAGTTGAGAAGTTGTGGAAAAAACTTGCAAATTTACATTTACAAATACTCTCTAACCACTATGACTTAGCATGAATTATTTTGTAAAGAAGAATGTGGGAAAAGTTTTAGTCTCAAAGCTGGTAGGTGCAGCTGTGACTGCTAAGTATTGAATCAGAATGGCTGAAAAAAAGCCCACACTGTGATTTGTTGTTCCAACATTTTAAAAAATATATATTATTTTCTTCACAGTTAATGCAAAGTTACATTAAAAAAACATTTAATATATGGACATTTGTGAATATTACTTAACAAAATATGATAAAATATAAAAGGTACAAGTACTTATGCTAAAATGTTTATGAAAGAGTATTTCATCAACAAGATAAATAAAATGATTTTTCCTCCAATAGTCCCAATCAGAGACAGAACATTGAGCTGCCATTTGACATTTTTCTCACCAATATTTTATTGTTATACTGAGTAGTGAATTCTGTAGCACGTTGTTTTTATGCCAGAAACTGACAGAGTCAGCATCAGCAGACAGACAGACAGACACTTCAGTGACAGCTGGGGAAGCTGTGGAAGACAACATGGCATCCTCAAGAGGAAGGCTGAAGAATAAAGGTCAAACAGATGTTATACCTGAGACGGGCATCAGTCTTAATTCACAATTCGATGCGCTCATGAAAACTGCAAAGTGTGTTTAATCACAACAGTCCTGAAATCGTACTCTGTACAGAAAAGCGTTGATCTGGATTAGTGTTGTACTGAACGTTTGTTCATGTGAAAAAACGTGAGCAGAGGCAGTTTGGCAGATAGGCAGCACAGAGCTGACAGCCGAGCATGTTGTGGAAGACAGTGTGGGAGGAAGTGATGTTTTCGCCTGTCTCTCGGAAGGAAAACTCCAACCCCAGATGACTCCCACACAAACCGTGTTACTTCCACAATCAGAGAAATCTGTTTATCTACCTCCAGGCAGCCAGGCCTCTCACCCTGCTCAGGTACGCACTCCAGAAGTAATAGGTTGGGCCTCGACTCGTGACCTTGCTTGTCATCTACACTTGTGTTTGTCTTCACTTTCAACTACGATGTGAAAGCATATTTTTGATGTATGCTAGAAAATGAGCTGTTGATCAAGGATCAAAAGAGCAAAACATGCAGTTGAACCTGGACTTCTGTTAGGATCTTGGTTTGTTTTGGGGTTTGATTCATTGATTCTGTTTTCCTAAAGCTGTATTCACTCTGCAGCCTCAAGTGACTCAATTCAGATTTTTTGTCAAATCAGAGTTTTTTGCCGTGGTCGTTCACACGTCCGAATACATGCGACCTGTGTGTGTCCTCCAGTGTGAACGGACAAACACCCTGAAAGTGTCTTGCATGCACAGTAGAGGGCGCAATAATGCCAGCATTATCAGTGTTTTGCCAACCGCCGTAAAAAGAAGAAATGCTCAGCGTTTACAGACGTAAACATGAGCTTACACATTTGAAATTGTTGTCCGGTCAGAGCAGCATATTAACAACTTAATCCTCATTATGTTCCATCATGGTTGTTGTTATTCTTCCCGCTTGCACGCATCAGGACGCAGAGTAGTGAGATTTGTTGAGTATCAGTGACGTTCAGTTCAGTTGAACGCGACCTGGACGTTGGGTCACATTTGAATCTGATACATATCGGATACCCAAGTGGCCTGGATCGCATTTGAAAAGAATCCAACCTGTGATGTTCAGACTGTCATGAAAAGATCAGACACAGATGTCGTTACATCCAAAAATCTGAATTGGGTCACTTTCAGGCTGCAGTGTGAACGCAGCCTTAGTCTCTTTCTTTGACTAGATCTGCCTTGTTTCTGTTTTACTTTAGTTCAGTCTCTCAGTGATTCTAGTTTATTCTGTTTATTTATTGTGTCTAGTATTATATTCCTTATGCCGAGTCATTCTGTAGTGTTAGATTCATGTCCTAGTCCCCTCTGTACTCTCCCTCGCCCCTGTGCCACTTTCTCTCTCTCCCCTCACACCTGCAACCCATTTCTCATCAGCCATCTGTTCCTTGTTCTAGTAATCAAGTTCTCATATATATATATGTGTGTGTGTGTGTATATAAATATATATAATTATTTTTATTTATTTTTTCAGCCACTCCTTTCATGTTGCATGAAATTGCAAAGGAGAAAATTGTTTGTTTTCTTATCTAGAAGAAAAGTTGAAATTTCTAACCTGATTTAGAATTCGTTCAGCATTCAAAACGTTAATACTGACATGAAATTGTTTTAGAGTGACTTGATTTATTTTTGGCTCAAGCAAATAGCATCATCAGGGTAAAGTCAATAAATTTGATGTTCTGTGTTCCCACTTGGTAGGAGTAGAAACGTATACACAGAAAAGACCCTGAAAGATGTAAAAGGTTTTTTAAGTACTGTGATTTTCTCTGCATGAATAGTGTACCATCAATCCATTTACCATTCTAAACTCAATTTTACGCACACAAATCTTCAAAGACACACAGTGATAACCCAGCAGTCGCTTCCAGAGTCATTCTTGTCGGCTGAGAAATGCGCCATTAGATTCTCAGTTATGGGTATTGAAGATCGGTGTGAGGACAAAACCTCAGTGTGTTTGAGGCAAGCAGCTCTTCGTTGTGTCTCTTCAGCGGCTTTGATCTCTAATAATTTGACTTTATCTGCCTCTCTTGACTTTTGGGCAGACAGGTTGTGGATTAGCTTTACACGGCTGCTCATCGCTCCCTACAGGTGATGACTGTCTCCAAGCTTCTGGCAAAGCTGTCTACTTCCTGATGAAGGAAAAAAAGTGCATAGATATGAATTACACTGTTAATCAAAAGATTGGCGAATAATCAGTCAACCAAAACCTTTATTTTGGCTGTTGATAAAATTTGAATATCGTGGAAACAAAGCAAAAAGCCTCTTTGGATTAAAGCGTTTCATTACATTCAACAAATGACTTTTTTCATGTTCCCATGGTGTTTAGTGTGTTTATCTTATATTTATTGCTTTGTGGTAATTTTAATCTCTGAATTCACGGTTCAATGTCTCATTTTTGTGCATTTCATTATCTAGCAGTTTTGGCTGCTATTTTAAAATGTAATGAGTTGCTTAATTATTTCAGGGTGGCACTGAGACAGAATCTAAGTGTCATATCCCTTTTAAGGGCTGTTTCACAAAACTTAAATAGTGGATTAATCAGGAATTTTCTGGATATCCCGGCATCATTAAGCCTCAATTCGGTTTCATGAAAGTGGTAGCAGAAGTTCCCATGGTGATTTATTCTGTGAAGCTAGCCTGCTCCAGACCAGGCTAACGGCCAGGCTTAGTTAGCCTTAGCTGTTCAGTCAGCGCTCACCTGAACTACTGAAGCCTGGCTCAACACAGCTGCACCTCTTGAGCCTGGTTTGGTCTTTGTGGGATGGATAAAGCCAGGATGAACTGATGGTATAATGTCAAGCCAGGCTTCATCTTTTATTCTGGATTTTATGATAGTACTTTTGTGAAACTGCACTCAGGTCTCCAGATTTTGTAATTGTTTGGACTTCAGTCATTAAATCCTGGTTCAAATGACCATCTTGCTCTCCTGTCTGCACTTTGCTTCGACTCCTTTCCTACACCCACTTGGCATAAAGCGGCATTTTTGCTTTGCCAGGATGAGAAGAGTTTGGTGTTCAATATTGATTATACGCAAAAAAAATATTTAATTTCCAAGGTAGAACAGGGCCTTTGGATCAAAACAGTGTCCTTTTTTATATTCATCTGAAGCTTTATTAGGTCCATAAAGTCTGTTTCTTCTATGAGAGAATGAATATTAAGTGTGGCAGAGTCAGTGGAGTGATTATCACCCATGAACAGTCCCTGAATATAGATTAGGATTACTTCCTTTGCTCATCTTTATGTTTCCAGTCAGGGACTAAACCTTTCTACCACCACTCAGTAAAAATCATCCCCAATTGATGCTGCTTGCGTCTCAATTCTTCCACGGGATGAATTGTGCAATAAACACACACTAATTATTAAAGCCTAGTGTAGGTTGATGCCTATGGAATTGTTAAGAAAATAAATTTAGAATATTCTAGTTTTAAAACTTAACATGTCTTGATTGAAATAGCCTAATTATAGTTTTAAAATCAGTAACTTATTCTGGCCTATTGACCTTTATGTTGCCTGTAGTCACAGCAGATGGTTTGCTAGGATCTTTTGAACTGCCTTTTGTCTGTGTGGGAAAACAATCAGGAGAAGTTCCAGCTTTTCACACTCATTTGTGAAAAGCCATAAAACAGCAGGAGTTTAGGAGAAGCTCTGCTCTCACTTTGTTTAAACAATGAGCACAAAGGGTCTTAGATCGTGATTTGCTAGGAGTTTTAAAAGGGTCAGAGACAGCTCCTGGTTGGATGAGCAAAGATACGCCTTATTTGAATAAATTAAAGACAAGAATGCGCCTTTACTATAAAATTTTCTACACAGGAGTAACTAATCAGATTTGCTCTTGCAATTCTCCAAAGACGTCTTTGCACGTCTTTGTCTTCCTTTCTTTCTTTCCTTCTTCTTTTCCATTTGTCTCAGGTAAATGAATGTATGTCTCTGTTGTTCAGCAGTTTCTGTTGTAATTTCATACGTTGTCTTCTATTGGATTAAACTCTGTAATTCTGTGACGTCAACACTCATTGTTGTTTTCTGCGTGGCTACACGCAGCCCGCCGGGAGAACCTGGATCGAAGAAGATTGAGCCAGAGAGTTTTCTTAAGAAATATTATAACCTAAAATCTTCTTCAACAGAAGGTATTAAACATAGATGCAGTACTTCCACGTTGTCATCCATCAAAAATTACAACCTATCTAATTTTACCCAATCACTAACATTTGGTCGTGACATGCCGTATGTAATGCACCAGCTTGACAAAGCTTACAAAACATTAGACAGTGCACTGTAAACGACTCCATGAAGAGAAGGGGCACGTCTTTGCTAGTAATAAAGTGTCTAAAAAGTTCATTATGCTCTGAATTCAATTGCTCAGTAGTTTTGAAACTTGTTCAAAAATACTGAACAAGTTTCCAAACTTCAACCCCTTTAATTGAAAAAAAAATAAATAAATAAAAATTAGCGAGAGAGAGGGAAGTGGCTCAGTTATGCTAGCTTGGCCGACAACCTTAATTCGGAATTTGGTGCGTTTCAGTTTAAAAAAAAAAAAGTGACCCACATCAGCTCTCTGACGATCAACAGTAGAGCAGGTGTTTAAATTTGCTGATCAACCACCACTAGTTTTTGGATGATAACTTATTAATCTCTAAATAAATACCAAGCCTGAAAACATGAAACTGCAACAGACTGAATGTTCTGTTCTTTGTGTAGAAAATTTTGCTGTGGTGCACTGAACTGAATCAATACGTACATGTCCAGACTTCATTTTGACAGGATTGTTCTACCACTGCAACACGTCTATGGATGGGACATAAGTTAATCATCTTTTTGGACTCCATCGTTGCTCCTCCTCAGACAAATGTGTTTGAACTAGCACTCATCTATTCATTAAACATCCTGGGTGAAATCAGATCCTGATGCACTGCTGGACCACATCTGACAGAACAATCATCTGCTGTGACAGCACAGCTTTGCAGTACACTGATACCAAGCAGAACTAATAACGGGCAGAGATATTTTCCTCATGGAAAGTCAACCAGAGAAACATTTGATCAGAACTTACCCTGTCAGAATTCAGACTGCTTAATATCTGAATTATGCCCTGGAGCGCATACTTGACTCTGAAGTCCTATTCAAGCATATTAAACAACTTCACTGGGTTAATCTGCCTTCTGAAGCTCCCCGTCAAGAAAACAATGAGTGGGAGGAATATCCATTTGGAAAAAGCTTAAAGGTACTCAAAAACCCGTAATCACATTGCTGTTCGCGTACAGTCCTGTAAACATGTTTGCTCACATTGCCACAGGTTTGACGTCTCTTTCCCACTTTCTGACTGAATTGAGCGGATGTTTGAGCAGGCGTTGAGCAACTTCTTCCATTTTTTTTTTTATTCTTTTCTTCTCCCCTCTCTTTATCTGCCTTCCTGAGCTGATGTTTCTAAATGAGCACAGCAGTTCAGTAGCAGCTAATCATTAAGAGAGAGCGGGGAAGGTCAAGATTATAAAGATGAGGAACAATTAAAATCCCTCAGAGATAATGGAGCCATGAAAAGGTTAGCGTACCCTTGTGGCTCACACACTTTTAAACAAACACATTTGTCGAGGAAGGCATTCAAAGGCGAGTTGTAATGCGGATGTGATGGGGGGGCACAAGTGAAGACAAAAGTACAGAGGCTGCAGGCGGCTGACGAACATGCACAGAAGTTTATCAGCTCACAGTATAAAGGCAGTGAGAACACGCAGACAGCTGGGAGACAACGAAGCACAGCAGTGGAGGAAGAGTAAACAGGAGGTGTGTTTCCACAAACTGAAGAATTATGCAAGTTGAAATTACAAAAAGAAATTTGCTGAATGGAAACATGTCAGTTTAAAAAACAAACAAACATGTTTTTTGGTACGACGTTTTTGTTCTGTGGTAAGGTGGTTTTTCATAGATGTGTTTTGCAAAACTGCAGTGGAAACACTTTTTCCCAAACAAGTCACATGATCAACAACTGAAAGTA
>NW_006800190.1:540545-542609 GCF_000485575.1 Poecilia formosa | reverse complement strand
AAACCTGACCTTGCCCCCACAAAGTATTGCAGGCCAGGCCATCTCATCCACCACCAGTGCCTGACCGCACAAATACTATCCTAGGACTTTCAAAGATTCCCATTACCACATTCCGAAATCTAAAAAAGTTGTCCCATCTACAGACAGTTAAAGATTGATTTCCTTTACCTCCTCCCGGAGCTACTATTATGAACTATGATTATTAGTTATTGGAAGAAATGCTGCTCAAAAACAACCAATCAGAGCCAGAGGGAGGGTCTTAGGACTGTCAATCAACTTCGTGTACTTGCTGCTAAGTGTGTTAATGATGGACAAGAACTTACCATTACAGGAAAACCGTTTACCTGCCATCATTGGTGGCCATGCTAACTAGCCTTAGCATGCAGGACAGGCTGTGCTGGCATTGACTATATTGCCATAGGAACTGGCAATATAGTCAATACCTATGGCAATATAGCTTAGTTTATTTACATTACGTTAGTCACTACAGTCACTATTTTAGCTCTCAATGAAACTATTTTACATTCAAGTGCTTAAATTGATTAAATTACAGACCCTCTGACTTACATCTGCAACTTGTCATTCATATCTGCAACATTTCCAAATGCAATGAAAATTGCAAAGGTAATTCCCCTATTTAAATCTGGCAATAAGCATATTTTTGATAATTATAGACCTGTGTCCCTACTGTGTCAATTTTCTAAAATACTAGAAAAAGTGTTTAGTTAAAGGTTAGATAATTTTATTTAAAAGCAAAACATTCTGACAGATTGTCAATTTGGCTTTAGAGAAAACAGATCAACTTCAATGGCACTGATGGCGTTAACAGAAGAAATCATAGACAGTATGGATAAAAGGACATTTGCAATTGGTGTATTTCTAGATCTCACAAAAGCCTTCGATACCATCAATCATGACATCTTATTAAAAAAACTGGAAAGGTATGGAATTAAACTGGCTTAGAAGCTACAATGGAGAAAGGAAACAATTTGTAGAATTAGATAATCAGAAATCAGATTTACTAAACATAACTTGTGGGGTTCCACAGGGATTAGTGTTGGGACCCAAATTATTCAATTTGTATATAAATGACATAATCAAAGTATCAAACCTTATAAATTACATTATATTTCCAGATGATACAAGTATCTTCTGTACTGGAGAAAACATTCATCAACTCTCAGAGGTGGTCAACACAGAAATGAAAAAACTACAACATTGGTTCAAAAACAATAAATTATCAGTAAATTTAACTAAATTCATGATATTCAGAAACTATAAAAAACAAGAAAATAGCCAAATTAAAATAACTCTTAATTTATAGTTAAACTAATACTTTAATTTAACTATTAATAGATAATGGACTCGTTAATTTACAACAAGTCCATGAAATAAAAGTCTTGGGTGTCATATTAGATGATAAATTTAGTTGGAAATCACATATTTGCCAAGCAAAATCTAAACTAGCCAAAAGTGTTGCTGTTCTGAGGGGAATTAGTTTTGTCCTGGACTACAAATCTTTGTTTATTCTGTATAAACCAGTTTATACAGAATAAGCTGTATAAACTGGTTTATACAGTTTAAACGGCATAAACCAGTTTAGGCTATTTTATACAGTTTAAACTGTATTTAGCTCTACAATGTATACCCATTTAATTAGAAAATGATTGAAAGTAGATGAGTAGATAAGTAGATAAAAAATATTTTTTTAGCAATACATCCAGAATTTATGAAGAAATAAACACTGACACAGAAACACAATGCACCGTTACTCATGAATTAAACATGAAATCACTTATCGGTATCAAATCTTCTGTTGTGTCTTTCTCCCCTTTTCCTTCATGTCCATCAGTTTCCAGATTTTAGCCATTACCGCTGCATGTCTTCACCTTCTTGCTCGTCATCTTTGGATCTCGTGTCTTCCCCTCTCCGTCTGTCTTTTGGGGGTAACACTATATTTCCCTGGATGTTCACTCACTGGATTATCTCATGTTGGGGAGCTGGCCCTGCAGCAGAACTAATTGCATCAAATGCTGATAACAGAGACAAGGAGAGTTGGGGGGG
>NW_006800190.1:538615-540352 GCF_000485575.1 Poecilia formosa | reverse complement strand
TATATATATATATATATATATATATGTACAGCTCAAAAAATAAAGTGAACATTTCACTTTAATTTTGTGTGTGGCTCCAAATCCAGGCCTCCATTGGTTAATAAATTTGGTTTCCATTGATGATTGTCAGCACATTCAACTTTGTACAGAACAAAGTATTCAATGAGAATATTTCATTCATTCAGATCTAGGATGTGTTATTTGAGTGTTCACTTTATTTTTTTGAGCAGTGTACATATATAGATAGATAGATAGATAGATAGATAGATAGATAGATAGATAGATAGATAGATAGATAGATAGATAGATAGATAGATAGATAGATAGAAAGAAAATTTGAAAGTAGCATAGTTACTTCACTGTGCTTTTAAAAGACACCATATATCTGGAAAAACACATAATACTGGTACTTTAATAACTGTAACAGACAAGCTTAAGTCCTTATTTCAACATTATTTTTCTGTTATTTTCTCTTTCAACACACAGACAAAGAAATATGAAACATTTTTGAAATCCAAGAATGACATCTGCATTGAGTTGGATCAGGATGCACTTTTCAATTTCCCCTAAAAAAACAACAATATTGTCTTATTTACATCTCCTCTGCTACAAAATGAGTTTTTAAGGCTTTTTGCAGCCTTCCTCCCTGCAGCTTTTCTTCATCAGACTGACAGCAGCCAGGTAATTTGCTACATCTTCCAAAGGATTTTTGAAAGTGGGATGGAAATGCTATTTTGTAATTCTCTTGATAAGAAAACAAATTAAAATGTCTGAAATCAGCGCTACTTAAATCTGTTTTTCATAACACCAGGCATAATCTGTTATTGATTTGTCAGAGAAATTTCTTCTTCTCAGGGCAAATCATCTGATAATAACACAGTGTATCACGTCAGAGCGGTAAACAGGTTTTAAAGTACTGCCGCTTCGACACAAAGCTGTCTACATTTCCCGGTGGATAATGATAAATAGTAATTATCTAATATGAAAACCTTCCTGGAAAGCTATTTCTCTTTAAATATAGAGCAGAAAACTCAGACAGCATGTTTTACTTACACATTTTTAACTGTCTCATGAAACATTGGCTTCTTTTTTACATGGGCTGACTCCCTTCAGACAGGCTTGGTGGTTGAATGATAATTGCATGTATGTTATATGTGGTGCTGAAACTTCATGTGACTGGTTCTAACAGCCACTTCCTTTTCCTTTTGACATGCTGACTAACATCATCTTCCTTGTGAGTTCCATAAATGTATTTATTTAGCCCTGCTGTGTGATGATGGCGGTGTGTCAGACCCTGCATATATGTTTATATGGAAAGCTTTGTGTCTTTTCATATAATGCAAACTACATTTTATCATAAAAACAACAAATGAAAATAGTGCTACATCACCGTAGCAGCCAGGTTGGCTTCCTCTGTGTTACAGCTAACAAACTGTGTTAACTCGGCTGCATGCCAGCATCTAGTGTTAGCTGGGGTGTTTGTGTTTTGTGTTGCGCTACAGCGCTAGGAGGGTTACCCCTAGGGGGGGCGCCGTGCCATTGCAAGGGGGGCGGGATGGATGAATGAAAACGAAAAAAAAAAGAATAAAGAAAACAACGATTAACGCTGTGTGTGCTGGGAGGAGTGGAGGGAGTCTCTCTAATTTCATAATCTCATTTGTTTTGGTCCTAATGACCCAGAAAGCCCTGCTGTAGTTTGCTTCCTGCTTTTGGAGCGCCCCCTGCTGCCCTTGCATG